>NW_012133460.1:29732-41616 GCF_000313525.1 Fibroporia radiculosa | reverse complement strand
CACGGCTCCACCATCGACGAGAGACAACCGCTATTGAGTGGCGGTCCCAAGGCTAAGAAGAAGTGGTATCGTGCTAGACCGCTGTGGTGAGTCCCATTCTCCCTCTCAGCCGACGAACCAAACGATCGGTGTGGACGCATGTGTGCCCTGTAGATGCGTCTATTTCGCCATCAGAGTCTTCGGATGATTCGCGGTACTCATATTATAGCCTAGCTCATTGAGCCAGATGTACAGCTAATGTGACTCCATTCGCGGTCATGCACACTGACGGGTGCGGAATCGCCGCCGGTAAATCGCACAAGCATCTTATTTCTGTTAACCATCTGCCTCTGTAGGCAACTGGATCTGGCACCGCAAATATCATTCCAACTGCACTCAAGGAGCTTGCTCTTCCCGTCACTAGACGGAGAGACGGAGTGCTTTAGTAGTGTGGCCAGCGTGCTACACTTATCTACCACTGTTTTTGAATTCTCGCTGCAAGGATTTCAGCAGGCGCAGACGTGTCCTTCTGATATCGACTTTGTTTTGTCAATCCAATGAGATTTCAGCAATTTTGAGCCTTGTGCTACTAGCGCCGATGCTCAATGTGGCATTCTTACCTTTGTACGCTTGGCATAACACTCTCGCCGACTACATTACCAGATATATTCTTTCCTACACGCTGTTTCTGATAGGCATATACTGACTAATGCATGACAGGCTTGTTCCATTCTCTATCACAGCATCGATCGTCGTAGGTGTTCTCGACCTCTGCCCAACTCCGATGTACTCAACCTTGTTCACAGCGGGGCATGACACTTGGTCCCCGAGTAGAAATTTTCACTCAGCTATCCTGCAATGCTATCTATGGCCGCGACGTCTACGATCACACGTCGAACGGCAATATCACACTCCTTACCTCTAACTATTCTTATAATCCCGTACTTATGGAGCCTTCAAGCTCGTATCTCGATAGAGCACTTATAGACACATCTGGGGCAGTCTACAGTCCTGCGGTAACATTCATGATGCAAAGTTCCGCAGATACCGGTGACGATGATGATGAACCTGATCCCCGCGCAATCCCATCAAAACGGTGTCTACAAGATTCTGCTGTTCAATCTGGGGCCGCTCGCTTGCAAACAATCATGACTTTCACAATGGGTGTTTTATCTGCGCTGACAACTGGCTGGTGGGGTCACTTCGGTGAGATTCACGGTCGCACACGAGTGCTGGCTGCTGCTACCATGGGCTTGTTCCTCACGTACGCCTTCTCTGTCGTTGTCATCATTCACTGCACGCCCACTAATTTACACGATTATTGCCTCTAGTGATCTTACGTTTATCCTTGTATCAACACCGCATAGCATCTTCGCAACGCATGGCCACAAGTTGCTGATTCTCTCTCCGATGATTGAAGGCATGCTGGGTGGATGGCAGACACTCCAAGCTGCAATAAACGCATATGTGTCGGACTGCACTTCTGATGGATCCCGAGCACAAATCTTTTCGCGATTCACGGGCGTCTCGTTCCTCGGACTATCCGTTGGGCCTGCTATTGGCGCGTTCCTCATCCGACATCCAATTTTTTCGGTTCCGGCGAGCCCAAATATCCACGGCCAGCCACAGACTGTGACATCCGTATTTTATTTGAGCGCCATGGGCTCGTTTGTCAATGTCCTGTTAGCGTTGTTCGTGTTCCCTGAGCCACCAAAGAAATCCAAAATGATCCAGGAGCCAACGAATGTGCCCGATGCAGGGGTGTCTGGCGCGAGCACGAGCGAGAAGCATGGGTTTTTGGCTGGATTTCTGGGCCCGTTCGCGCTCCTTGCACCTAGGAGGATTCAGGTTGCGGGTGGTAAAACGAGGAAGGATTGGAGATTGACTTTGATGGCGCTTGCCCTCCTTGTGTATGCCCTGTCAACGGTTCGCATGATCTTCCGTAAGGCACGAAAACTGTATCTGAACTCTATTTCGTAGGGAATCTTCCAGATCAAGTATCTCTACGCCGAGCATGTCTATGGCTGGGGAGCAGAGCAAGTATGTCTTTTGTTGATAGCTGTTGATAGTGTCATAATGTACTCATCCATTTTACACAGCTGAGTTACTATATCTCGGCTATGGGAGCGGCACGGACAACATATCTGTTGGTGCTTATGCCCAGTGCGTCTCCAAAAATTCACTTGCTACGTTATCCTCATCCGTCCACAGTGATCATATATGCGTTCAAGCCAAGATTGCCGTCTGCACCCTCCGCTGCTCCAGTCGCTCCTGGGAAAAAGCCTCCCCAGACACCCGCTCAGATCGCTGCAGGGATGAGGTTTGACTATGCACTTCTGCGTACATCTCTCGCAGTCGATCTACTTTCGCATATCCTCGTCTCGCTCTCTCCGCCCGACTCGAGTGCGGCAATGTTCACAGCGGCGACTTCGCTCAGCAGCTTTGGCGCCGGGTTCGACCCTACGCTGCACAGTTTAGCGCTGTGCATCATGCAGACCAGTGGCGAAGATAACCGCGGGAAGCTCTTTGGCCTGTTCGCAATGCTCCGGACGGTTGGCCAGCTGATTCTTGGCGTACGTGATTTCATCGTGTTCGCTCGAGTGTGCTCTGCTAACTGGCGTACAGCCACTCCTGTTCGGAATCCTGTACAGCACCACCGTCGCCCAGTACCCGAAGGCGATCTTCGTTGCCGCTGGGTGCTTTGCGTTCCTCGCCATGATCTTCATTAGCCTGGTTCGCCCCGATGCTGGCACGAAGACGAAGCGCCGCCCTCGCCGCCTCGAAGACGCTGAACCTGAGCGCGGCCGCTCACGGGCCACCAAGGATATCAGGCAATCTAGCGCGAAGCACAGTGTGCAGATAGTCGTAGTCCCCGTCGACGACGCCCCCTCTACCTCTACCACAGATTCCGCAATTGGGTCGCAGTGATGGTGAAATCGTGTGTGTCGATGGCGGTGTATATATTGACCTCTTGTATCTTGTTTAATTCTCCTATCGTATGTATTCCGTAGATGCTGTTCAGCCATGTTATTATCGTGATGTGATGATTGACATCACTGTACATAGAACTGAAGTATGTCTGTCTCTGGCATATGTGACGAGTTTCGTGAGCCAGGCTTCCTCTACAATGTGATAACTGGGAAGCTCTATTATTATGAGCCAGTGAGTCCTGGACTAGTAGAGTCGCGTCTTGTTCTCCAATTCCAGTGCCTGTCGACTCGAATGGCTCCGTCTCGCCGCCAATCGTAATCGCGACCCCCGATCTGCGCGAAATAAACACTATCCTTGATTTAAACAGTAATGGTTACAGACCTTTGTCGAACTCTGGCAGGACATGACAGGTTGGCAAATACAGGATAGTCAGGAAAAAGACACGACGAAACAAGCCAAAACAAGATGGTGACGGCGAGGTTCGAACTCGCGCGGACTTACGCCCATTGGGAATCAAGACTAACTTAAATCCAACGCCTTAGACCAACTCGGCCACGTCACCAGCCCTGCTACAACGCGACTTGCTGTCTATAATATACGCCCTCTCCCCGCGCGCGCTGATCGTATTTCACGTATTTGATAATGCATCTGCATGATGGCGTTCCTCAATGTGTTCATTGAAGAGCCAGCGTCGACGACATGTTTCACGCGCTCGTTACATCGCACCAGTCCTGTCCCCAAATTTATCGAGTCCGTCTAACAATACAAATTATACACGGCAGCTCTTCGACGCGGGGAGCGTCCTCAGAGCGAGGATCTCAACACGTCCGTGCGGATACTCTCTACGGGACGGCAGCGCTGAGCACGGTGATGGCGATGGCCGAGAACGAGAGAAGGACGCGACTACAGACCTTCACTCGCCTTCCACGAGTTATAGTATACCTCGAGCTGATCGACCAAGCCCGCCTTGCGCGGCTGCCAGCCGACCAGCGCGCGGCCGAGATACGGGCGGATCAAAGTCGTGGTAGTGATCGCCTCATCGAACGCTGCCAAGTGCGGCGGTCAGCGGGCGGGAGAGGGACGCGCAGAGTGAGAAGGGGGGAGAGGGGCACGCACCGTTTGTCGCCTGGACGTAGTCGTAGCCCTGCGCGCGGGACACGAGGACGAGCTTCTGGAGGAGGTCGTCCACGCTCTCCGTCGCGTCGTTCGCGGCGTCGAAGATCTTGCCCGCGAGGAGGGACACCTTCTCCCCGACGAGGACGTACAGCGCCGCGAGGTCGTCCGTGTGCACGACCGAGTACCGCCCGCCGGGCGTGCCGAACCACCGCACGCGGCCCTGGTGCGCGGAGCGGAAGAGGCGCGCGAGGATCGAGCCCGAGCGGCCGTACACGAGCGAGGGGCGGATGACGACGACGTCGAGCGCGCTGCTCGCGGTGATCGCCTGCTCGAACGGCGGGCGCCACGCAGAGATGGCGACGGGGCGCGAGATGGGCGTCGTGTCCGTGACGATGTCGGTGCGGCTCTCGCCGTGCACCCAGGTGCCGGAGGTGCAGATGTACGCGAGCTTTGGAGCGCCGGCGGGGCGGTGCTGCTGCGCCGCGGCGACGGTCGCGCTGAAGAGCGCGGGCTGGAGCGTGCGGACGTCGGCGCCCCCGACGGCGTCGATGATGAGGTCGAGTGTAGCGACGAGGGGGACCCAAGGGGACGGATCGGTGGTCTCTGCGACGATGGGGATAACTGGTCTGGAGGTGAGCGCATGTCGGTGTGAGAGGGGACGGAGACTCACTCTCTTCAACTGCGAGCTCCTTCGCTTTGGCTGGTGAGCGAGTGACGCCGTACACTTCGTGTCCTGCACGGACAAAGGCCTGTGCGACGGGGAGGCCGATGAAGCCAGACGCACTGCAATGATCGATCCTGTGAGACATGCCATCCGATGAGGCATCAGCAGGCAACTCACCCAATTACGAGGACCTTCATTGTGCGTTATGTATATCGTATTCTGATACTTTCACGAAGAGGCTGCGGGCTCAATTAAGATGGAAATTGAGAGAGGGGGACATGGCAGCAGTTAAGTATTGCCGCTGAGGTCATGGTCTATGCTTGGTCAGGAGGTGGGAGAGTCAGCATCTCCGGAGGAAGTCAACACCCACCCCAAGGCCGCAACACTCCTCAATCACTACGTCACGTGAGGATACATCTCTTCAACCCGAATAAGGCAACGCAGTACCCAAATCTGGTACGTTGGCCAGATCCTGGTCCCGCCAGGTGTATTTCACGTCTGGTCCTCATCTCGGACTCGGACTGCCTGGTGGGGCAAGCTCTTGCGTAGATATACCGGAAAGTATGGTGGCTTTGGTGGAACATACAGCTTTTTGAAAATATATCTGCCGTGTGTATTCCGCAGCTCACACTTTCAAGGGCCCCCAAGGGTACTAAATATTTGCACTCGGCAGTCTGAGTAGTAAGTCTTGCTCATACGAACGACAGCCTATGCGAATCTGTCATGATCTCAAAGCGGGCGATGATGCGTTTCCTGCTTAGCGACTCCAAGCCTCCCACAGGAGCAAGTCGGAGGGTGCTCAAAATCATAAACCGATAATAACTACAATGACCTCTCAGCTCGGACTTTGATTAGCATCATCTCCGAGGTCTCACGTAAGAGTGCTTGACATCGGGAAATCAGCCTCTCGGTGAGTCCCTTCCTCTCTTTATCGTCATTCAGCATTGGCTTACCTCGATACCATTCAGCCCTGTCCATACTCACTAGACGATCGATTAATCCCGAATCTATTGCGACCACCTTCCCCACATATTGAATCTGACCCGGACGACTCAACGCTAGCAAACCGAGTTCTAAACCCTCGCGGGAATCCAGCCACCAGTCCCCCAATGTCTGTCAAAACTCCCTCGGCTGCTGGGTCCAAAATCTCAAACCTAGGCTCGGTGAGACTATGCCAGATGCCTGTACACAAACGTACCAATCTAAGACAACTGATATCCCATTGCGTCGACACCAATGATGTGTTTGATCAGAATCCCCGCCTCCACTGTGTACTTCCCTCCCAGCGCGCGGCGCGTCCATGCACCACCCAGGCGCGGAAGACCACGCGCATTCAGGGGGGTACCCTTGGCATCGAACGCATTCGGGTATTCCTCCCCGACCTTCAGAGTGACCGCTCCCGCAGGCTTTCCTGCCTTCCTGAATGTGTTCGCTACAACCCTGCGAGACCATCGCACGAAAGAGTGGATGTCAGGCATAAAAAAGGGGGAGACAGAAGAGGCGCACCCTGTATCATACGTCAGGTAAGCAAGCTGCGCCTCGATGCGTTGGCCCCCCTGCATCGACATTCCGTTCGCGTACCAGCTGATCGCGAGCTGGCAGTTGTACCCTGGGGACTTGCCCGTGAACTCTGGGCCGCCTGCCTGGATCGCAGTGCGATCGTTAGCTCGTGTTCCAAAGCAAACCACACCACCATGCATGCACGCACCGCGTCCGAACCCGTGATGATCGTCTTTCCGTACGAGATCTCGGGGTCGTCCGAGTCCATGGAGCTGCGCCAGTGGTCTGTGAACGCACAGCACAATAGATACACGCGCGCACACTTACAACGCCGAGCCGCTCGGGCAGTTCACGCAGTTCACCTGGATCTGCCAGTTGTCTGTCGAAGAAAAACCAGCTGCAAATACACGGTCAGTGCGAGCACGCCAACAGTTCGACGCCACTTACACGGGATGGTCAGACTGCTGCGCATGACCTGGGTAGCGGCCGATGGGCTCGTGGCGTAGCAGATGTTGCGCCACGACACGCAGGGGTTGCTGAGAACCCACGACACGAACTCCCCACTCGTCACAAACTCGCCCGTCTCCTCATGCGGCCACTGGTAGTTGTCGCCGGTAGAGGGATCGACCCCGTCGTATTTGCACTCGGCAATCAAGCAGAAGTGGTCACTGCCAGCAGGAAGGGGAGGCAAATTGACGCAGTTGAATGGCTTCTGGATGACGACAGGCTGCTCAGCGGACGACGTGTTGTACGGGAGGATCTCGGGACCCGTCGGATCGCCATTCTCATCGTAGTCCATGATGGAGTACTGCTCATAGAGCGAGGGATGGAGTAAGAGACCACTCGGGATGGCAAATAGACGTGTGTTCCCAGATGTTCCCTCAGTCGTTGTGCCACGGAGATACACGTAATTGGACATGTTCTGGTACAGTGTCTGTCGTGACAGGCGCATGTGAGCTCGGACGGTTGAATTGAAGCAGCTCCTAGAGCGATTCACTCACAATTGCGCGCTGGTCACTGACGTCGACAAAGTAGTTTGAACCACCCAGCACCGAGTTGATGTTCGGGAGCGCTTGCTGTCCGAGGGGCTGAATATCTGCTGCGCCGTCAGCGCAGATCATGGCAGAGAGATGAACACACGCACCGCACGAATGCGACGCGTTCTCGTTCCTCGGGAACGAGTCCACGTCTTGCACTGACTCTCTGAAGTAAAATGGGTCGCTTCCATTGCTTGCTGGCGAGGGATGCACAGCAGCGGCACGGCGCGCCTCGTAGCGCTTCACGAGCCTCTTGACGCGCATGTTGGAGTGGAAAACGACGTGCTGCGCGCCGAGCAGCACGTAGTTGTCCTTCCCATCGATGGCGTATGCGACGATAGAGACGGACGAGTTATCCGCAAAGACCCGCTTCCTCTCGTTCGTGATGTGGAGTGTCAACATGCCGTCAAAATTGGCGGGCACCTCGACCTTCGTCTGCACGAGCGCTGTCGGCGAAAGTGAAACGCGCTGCTGCGCGAATGAGAACGGTTTGGCGTTGGGTGTTGCACCGGCGCAGGAGAAGGCGATCTCGATGTCGTCCTTGGGCGTGCCGACAGCCTTGACGACACACAACGTTGTTGTCAGCCGTAACCCACATATACCTACAATACACCTACCTCGATGGCAAACACCATGCTGACGCTCTCGCCCCTAGCGTTGTCCAACATGCGGAAGCGCGTTGCAACGCTCACATCTGGCGCCACAGGGTCCGCAAACGTGCAGTTGTACGTCGCGACGGACGGCTCCTGGCCGACGAGCCGCACGAGGTCGCGCCACGTCTTGACGCGCGCGGAGAGGTTCGTGGGCGTGCGCCCCGACGTCGCGACAAACGCGTCCGCACGGCCGAGGCCTTGGGCGGGCGTGTACGACACATACGCCGCGGACGCGACGACTGCCATCCAGGCGCACACATATCACGGTCAGTACACCTCGCACGAGATAGCAAGCAGCTGTCCACGCACATTTGCCGTCCATGCCAGCCTTGAGCTCGACGGTGCCGAGGGGCGCGGCGGCCTCCCAGGCCTGCGGCCAGAGCACGAGCTCGCTCGGGACCGCGCGCAGGCCGACAGTGTGGCGCAGGCAACCGTGCCCAGTGGCAACGGCGGAGCGGCCGCGGACGTAGATGGCGGTGCGCGGCTCGGCGGGGTCGACCGCGTGGGCGAGAAAGTGTTCATGCGCCGCGGCAAGCGTGGCAGGCTTGGCGTTAGTGTGGCTCAGCGGGATGATGTCCGGGCTCTGCGTGGAGATTGGGCAGGTTAGAAAATGGGGCGGCAGCAAGATAGCACGGGCACTCACGAAAGCAGCGAGCGAGTTGACCTGGTCGACGAGCCCAGTATTGAGGCCTGTGTGGCGGGGGCAGCTGGTAAGGCGAACGCGGAACGGGAAGAGAAGAGGAGAGTGTACGCACTGGAACGCAGGTAGATGCCGTCGGGTAGGGCTGCATTGACCATGATGAGAGCGAAGGTAAAGACGATTGATGAGATGATGTATACTGCCAAGGTGAGCTGGGAGTATGGAGAACAGCCGACGCTGCAGACCTTTTATACGTTCAGGCTAGGGGCCTGTCGCTGACGCAACACGACAGCATTGGCAATCTGTTTGCGAGTCACGGCCGTTTTGTTCATCCATGGAATCCATCGAGAGACAGAGGAACGGAGGTGAAGGATTAGCTCGGAGAATGTCCAATATCCTCATAGTGAGAAAGGAGCGACGGGTCTGTGAAGGTGTGATGTCTGTGCTCGTCCCACCTTTGACCACGGTTCGATGGAAAGCGGGGTACGGTGCCCGGCCAGATTGGGCGAGATGCACCACGTCCGGAACCATCTCATTTGGGCAAACGTTTACAAAAAGAAGGCGGCGGATGTGCACCTGTGAATGACACAATTCTGATGATAATAGGAGCAGCACAAAGGGAGGGAGACGGCCGAGTGCACTGACGCCAAATCACCCCCTACTGTATATTGCGGTGTGCCCCAGAATTGTATCCACAGCGCCTGGGTGACCCAGTTTCAACGTCGCGCTTGACGCGAAAGGGGAGCGCAATGCGACGCGGCACAAGTGGTAGCGCGTAGTCATCTAGCATAGACGCATCATAGTTACGCGAGCGCGAGCGCAATTAAACGTGTCCGCAACCCCCAGGGGGATCTGCACCCATGGTATGTCAAACAGATGATCCGGATGCGCTGCTACCGTTTATGTAGTGCGACGTCGGACGTACGAGCACACCTGTGGCCTATAGAACATATCCGAGATGCGATAGGTGACACTCCTTCAGCACACGCGGAGTGAAGAGACGGAAGGATATCTGACCGGAGGGAACGGCGGTGCTGCGAGAAGCGCGAGGGACTGTGTGGGACGGCGTCGGTAGAGAACGGTCGGCGACAGGGCTGGAGGGCGATGCGTAGTACCCCAACCAACTGCGGTCTCGAAGGAGCAGAAGCGACGGGGACGTGGTGCAATAGGAGTGGTGACGGACGTCGTCCTGCCATTGTGTGGTCCGACGGCGAGCAATGGGATGCAGAAGCCTCAGAGAGGGGGGCAGATTTCGTGAGCAGAGACAGGCTCCATCGCAAGGCTCGTACCCTACGAACGTCGGCCTCATCCCGCACCCGACACGGGGGGAACGTGTGCGTGAAGCCTGTCGGTGTGCTGTATGTCGCTCGTCACGCATTCGGAGCGGAGCGCGCGTGATACATCCGCCTGCTCCGTAGGAGCGGTACGCACAGCTTACCATGTATCACAAGTTCCCATATATCAACTGGGCTGTACTGGCCCGATGAGTTAGAACGACTAGTATGGACTGACTGTGACGAGGGCGAGGTAGGATACTACTTGCAAGCCAATTTTGGACACCTCCCTTTCGCTCATACCATTCACTGACTGAGCTATCATTATTGATCGAGCCTATGGACTCTTTGGGCATCACGGCCAAGCAGAATCCAGGTTGGAATTCAGCCCGAATATGCCTCGGAATGACTGGCCTCAGGATGCGCCGATCAGAATGCGCCCTCAATATTCGATCCAAATAATCGACGGCATCACCTTTGTGAGGTGGGCACTGCCATATCATGATACTTTGATTCGCAGATGTACGTCGCCTAACACTCGTTCTTCAACCCATGTATTTTAACGTTTGGGCAAATCTGACTTAGGTGGCTACTTGATACCTGGGTCGAGTTCAGAACATCTGATGGAGCGAGGGTGTGCCCTACAGTTGACTAGTGATATAGTTAATATTATTGACAACGGTGTCGTCCTCATGGCAGATTGCGTGTACATGCGCCCTTGTACTGTCAGGAGTTCTGGATGCACTCATCGCTCTCAGCCAAATTTATTATCTTTGGACTAGCCGCACAGGTTACCAGGAGTGGGTATCTATTGCATTCTTTAAGATTAGCATCTGAACCACTAATGAAGACAGATAATCTAGTTCGGAAGTTGATGGCCTACATCATCAACACCGGTGCCTTGACGATGTAAGTCGAGTCTGGGTCCGCCTGTTTTCTAACATATCGACTGACAGTCCTGGAGGTGTGTTACGATTGTCATCATCGCGACGGTATTAGTCCTAGCCGAAATTCTGTGCCTCTTTTGCTTACACGTGCTGTATCCAGTTCTGGGCACCAGCCTTGAGGGATAGTCTGGTCTTTGCCGGATTGTACGAGATTCAGAGCAAACGTGAGCATTCTTCAGATCTGGCTATCTCCTTAGCTGACACACCGCAAAAGTGTATGCAAATTCCCTGATTGCCATGTGCGATGTCTTTCTTTCCTGTGACTAGGCCTAGATCACAAACGCTTTACTCTCTTCCAGGCTGAACGCACGACAGCACCTCGGCCTCAAAGCTGGACGACAGCATTCTTCTAACCTGGTCGAGATCGAGTTTCATACTGCGAGCCGTGGATTGTCCGGACCGGTACGCACGGTCTCTCCTATCAGTTCTTGACGGGTAGCCAATTATTGACAATGTCGGGTCAGCAAAACATCGAGATACTCTGTGAAACGGCAGAGGCCTCCGATGATAGTACAAGGAAGAACGGCGCACCTGGAGAGGATTAGTATGATGTACCAGATGCTGCTATTGTAGTTCTGATAGTTCCAAACGGTCTCGATTTGTCTCGAATGAGATTTGTTGTGTGTGGAGATAACATAAATTTTGATCAATCAGCACTCCATACTCGCGCATGGGCCGCCGACGAATCGTCGCCTACCTGTAGCAGCTTGGGCGAGTATCTCTGCCCATTCGAACGCAGTGACGCGCCACTCGCCGCCCTGGGGGAACATGCGCCCTCCGAGAGCGGAGCTACGGCTGCACGCGAGCACGTCGTACAGCTGGGCGACAACGCGCACGCGGCCAGTGCGGCTCCGTTTCGAGCTACTCGAGCAGGGCGAACACTGGAAATATGGCGTCGCGAACCTGACTCGCGGCGCATCCGGTCGCCGGAGGCAGGGATGGTCTCACGAATATGTCGTGCGATCGTTCGCCCACCAGGTTCAAGCCGCAATCAATGCTGAGCATCGTGGTGACCATGTCTTTGTCGACGGCGAGGGCCCGGATGGGGTCAGCGATATATTGGGCATGAGTTTGGACTTGGCGTCTGGAAGGCTGTTGTAATCCATTTACTTTGTATTCTGTACGCCGAGAGTGGTGATCGTA
>NW_012133460.1:25498-29544 GCF_000313525.1 Fibroporia radiculosa | reverse complement strand
TTTTTTTTTTTTTTTGCTTGCACTCCTCATGACGATGTCAAGTCGCGCGCGGCGGGAGAATTCATGGCCGAGGCAAAGCGGTCTTGAACTTGACGATGACGAACCGCGCCAGCACACATGCAAGTGCCAGGATTGCATTTGGTGTTGAAGTGGCAGGGAAGGCATCTCGGTTCTGCTTGTTGCCAGCGTGTACCTACTGTCATAAAGACTCCCGTCGGACGGGGATCTGCCGCTCAAATGTAGACTGGGGTCGCTCAATTGCTCGCTGTGTCCGAGGCTTTTCTGGCAGACCTGATACCGTGCTTCTGCGTTCATTCATCGAACGCCGGACCACACGGTGGCAGAACTTCTGGGATGGTTCGCGTCTCGCTGGCAGTCTGAGGCCGGGATGCTCTTGGTCTAGTGGTGACTTGGCGAGGCGCGTGGTCATTCATCTATGCTGAATGGCTGTTAGGTGCGGGCATAGGCAGGCTTTCTATTGGGACGATGCACCACCTCTCTGTAAGCAGACCTCGAGTGGTCTGCGTAGTGGTTCGCCGTCATCAGGGAGACGCGGATCGAATGCCTGTCGATGTCGCTGGCGGCCAGTCTCAGAGGCAGAGCAGACCGCCGACCAGCCATCTCCACACCTGCCCATGTCCTGTGGGCCAGTCGCAGGTCGTCTTGGAGTTGCTGGCTGTGCATGCTCACTTGAATGGCGGCGGCCTGTTTAGGCAACTCTGCGCGCTTGCGACACGAGTGGCTGCCATCGTCTCTCCTCGCAGCTACAGCTCCAATTGTCCTGCAAGGTCAGGCGAGCAGAACGTACGCTCAATTCGTTCTGTCTCTACAAATTTTCACTCCCATCTCCCCCTAGCTGCCATCGATCCTGCCATCCTCGAAAAGGACAGCACTTATCAGCGAACACGAAAACATTTTTGCAGCAGATCCCGACGCAGGTTTCAACGCCAGTGCCCCTTTCTCCATGTCTCACTCCCTCTCCCAGCACGGCCAAGTTCTGCGATGCGCCTGCGCCGCCGCGATAGCGTGCGAGGGCCATGTGAGCACCCTCCATCTCGGCGTCCTCCTGCTTACTCTCTTATCGCCCACAGCTTATACCTATATGCACCCCCGCATCGTACGGGCCGCCGCCCTTCCGCATCCTTATCGCCATGGCCCCCCACATAAAGCCTCCGGCCGAGCTCTCCCACTGCTCCTCGACGTTGCTTCCCTACCCCCGACGCGCTCAACGTGCCCGCGATTGACCTCGATCTACATCCACTATCGCCAAAACCTTATTCCAAACATACCACGCAAATGGCAACCGCAGCCAACTCGGTCCCTCACCCTACCATCATCCAGGTACGGCAACAAGTCGCTCACTTTCCCCCGTCCGAATCTCATTCTCCTCCGCGTTTGCCATGAATAGCTTGATCCCTTCATGTGAGTATTGACCCCGTGCCGCGCATCTTACGGGAGCTGATAGATCTGACGCACGCGCAGCCCCGCTCACGAGCAGAAGGTGCGCATACACCCTGTCTACTCTTCCGCATGCATCTCACTCGCGCCTCCAGGGTGTTCACAACCGCTGGCAGTACGTATCCTTACCCTTCCAGCGGCCGCAGCTGCTAACCAACGTGATCCCGCAGCCCTGACATCCCTGCCTTCGCGACCGTCAAGCCTGGCGAGGTGCGTTCGCTGAACTTTTCTGCTTCGCCTGCGCACAAACTGATGTTTGCCTTTCCACGTAACAGGTTTTCAAAGTCGAGTGTGTCGGTAAGCCCGCGGCTTGTCCGCATCGCTCGCTCGCTCCCTAACTGTCGCATGCACTCGTAGACTGGACGGGCGCCCAGATCGGCAACAATGATTGTGAGTTCTGTCTGTCCTCGTGCCGCCGCGCTTGATGCTAATTACCGCGGGCAGGCAGCGATGACATCAAGAATGTCGACCTCACCCGGATCCATAACCTCTCCGGGCCCATTGCTGTCGAAGGCGCAGAGCCGGGTGACTGCCTTGTCGTCGACATTCTCGATGGTGCGCTCATACTCCCTTCCCCTCATCTCCGGACTGACCAGACGTGCGCGCGCAGTGACGCCCTTTGAGAAGATGCCATGGGGATACACGGTCCGTCCTGTCCTCATCGCACACCGCCTCTGCGTCTGACACGCCCATGCTGCCACAGGGAATCTTCGAGCTCGAAAACGGCGGCGGGCTCTTTGGTGCGCCCTTCCTACCCACTCCACACGTCGGCCCGCTGACACCCACACAGCGCGCGAGTTCAAGAGCAAGGCGGCCAAGGCCATTTGGGACTTCCACGGTGCGCGTGCCCCCTGGCTGCGGCCGCACATCCTTCTGAGCTGACGCTTTTACGCATTCCCACAGGCGTGTACGCGTCCTCGCGACACATCCCCGGTGTGCGCTTCGCGGGTGTGTCGCATCCCGGGCTGATCGGCACCGCGCCGTCGCCCGAACTGCTCGCAACGTGGAACGAGCGCGAGGGCGCGCTCGTTGCCGCGCACCCAAACGCGGTCCCGCCCGTCGCGTACCTCCCGCAATCCGTGGGCGCGTACGTCGGGCAGGAGTTGCCGGACGACGTGCGCGCAAAGGTGTACGCAGAGGGCGCGCGCACCGTGCCCGGCCGCGAGCACGGAGGGAACTGCGATGTGAGTCGTCCTGCGCCGTGCTCGCCTCGCGCTGGCTTCTGACCGACCGGGCCCCCGTGCGCAGATCAAGAACTTGTCCAAGTAAGTGTGGGGCCGGCGCGTGGGCTAGGCGGGCTGCTGATGTGCGCGTCCCAGGGGCTCGCGATGCTACTTCCCCGTGTTCGTCAAGGGCGCGAACCTCTCTGTGGGCGACCTGCACTTCTCCCAGGGCGATGTGAGTCGCGCCGTGTCCTCCGCCCAGAGCCTCGCTGACGTTATGCTGTCTGCCACAGGGAGAAGTACGCACCGCTTTCTTACTGACTCGCCTCACTCGCTCACTCCCCCTCAATGTAGATGTCGTTCTGCGGCGCGATCGAGATGGTGCGCACGCATGCGTCGCGCAGAGTAGGGCATGCACGCTGACTGCGCGCTGGTACAGGCGGGCATCATCACATTTAGCACAAGCATCATCAAGGGCGGTGTGGAGAAGTTTGCGCTCAAGCAGCCGATCTTCCTGGTATGCCCCCGGTGTGCCCCATAGCGCAGCCGCTGCTGACTGTGCTTCTGCAGCCCTCGCCTGTGGATCCATTGTACTCTGCAAAGGTGCGTGCGCCGCTCAGCGTTGGGGTGTAGGCGTCGCTGATGGTCGGTGGGGCGCCTCACAGCTGACGTTCGAGGGGATCAGCGTGGACTACCGTGAGTGGGCTGTGTCGTCCGCCGCGACGCGTACGTGTGTACTGACCATCGTGTGCAGACGGAGACGGCAAGCAGTACGACATGGATGCGTACGTCGCGCGAGTCTTCGTCCGCGCGCGCTGTGGCTGACTGTGTATGCGCAGGACCGTCGCGTACAAGCAGGCGGCGTTGAACGCAATCACTTATCTGATGAAGGTGCGTGTGTGCGTGTCGGGCGGTGCGCGTGCGGGCTGACGGGTCCGTGTTCGCAGCTTGGATATAGTGCGTATACAGATCCGCACTCTGGCGTGCGTGCGTCCGTGCTGACGCGTCTGCCCCCTCCTTCCGTCCCTCCCCACACACAGCCCGTGAACAAGCATGTGCGTGTGTACACTGCGCGGAGGCGCGGCCAGAGACCGAGACTGACCGTTGACATGCTACAGACCTGCTCTTGTCCGCGGCGCCCGTCGAGAGCCACGTCGGCGCCATCGTCGTGAGTCCCCCCTCCCCATGCGCATCTCTCCGCTTGCACACGGCGGCTGACGCGCCCCCTGCAGGACTCGCCGAACGCGTGTGTCACGCTCGCGCTGCCGCTCGGGATCTTCGAACATGTGCGTGGCTATGGTTCGCGCGACGCGCTGCGCGCTGGGGGCGACGCTGACATGTGCTCTGCCGCAGGACATCATGCCGCGCGAGGAGGGCCTCACGAAGCGCGACTACGGCCAGTGCGCGATCCGCAGCGACGGGCTC
>NW_012133460.1:15625-25303 GCF_000313525.1 Fibroporia radiculosa | reverse complement strand
AAAAAAAAAAACCAGACGTTTGTGGGGGCCATCGCGGGTGCAAACGAAGAAAAGAGCGCTGCGGGGACGCTGCGCGCCAGTTGTATTATGTACCATCCGAGTATGCGGAATGTTATGCTGCTCGATCGAGGACGTTCGGATTGCGCGTTCTGTGGTGAAGGAGGCCGGCGCACCGTGGCCGTGCGGGTATGATGTGGCCTTTCGCGCTTTCTCGTTCTCTCTTGGTTTCTCTCTCTAGCTCTTTGGCTCTCTGGCTCTCTGGCTCTCGTTGCGCGTCCGCCTTCTGGCTCTGTCCCTGGCTCTGTCGATACCACTCACAAGTGTACTCTGCCGTTCTAGTTGTCATCCGGTAGGATGTTGCGCCAGTCTCGGGGTCTGTGCATCTCGCGCGTCCGCTCGTTAGAGTGTCGTTCAGCCCAATAAGGGATGAGCAGGGTTTAGATCCCTGCCTCTAGTACTCAACTTGAAAGGCAAAATTCAGCAAGTGCGCCACATACCGGCTGTCACTATACGCCAATGCACCCATATCTCTCTCTCTTGTCTCCCCCAGTAACTCTATACCCAGCAAGCTGTCAGGCAAGCTAATGTCTCCATTTTGAATACCGCTAGATACAGTGCACCGGCAGCTAGACTACTGTGGGTATTGTCTACATAGGGCCATGCCCTCAAAGACTATAAACGAGACTCACAAACAAGAGATGAGCAGGCCCAAGTGGCATATTTAGAACATTGTACGAAGTATCTGGCTAAATAGAGAGGCAAAAACTGGGATCTACAGGTGCACAATGAGACGAGATGGTGAGCATGAGCGACAATCCTCCAGGCTGGCGCAACGGCTGTGTCCCCGGTCGGGTTACCTTTTAGCCTGAGGGTTCAGGGCAAGACTAAGGCTCTCGTGGGGATTTGCTTCAGCATATGTCGAGATCTGAGGCATCCCTTGTTGTACGTAGAGGCGAGCACGTACCAGGGCCATGAGATCGAATGACATCCATACTGCGAGTCGTCGTCCTCAATACTGTCTCCGGACCCAGAGTCGCTGGTCTCCGAGCGTCGTGATCGAGCCTCGGCAAGACTCTGCACAAGGTCCTGCACTTCCTTCCAGGCGGGGTCCATAGGAGGCGCGCTGGTGGCATCGACGCTACACAAGCAAGTTGGGGAAGATGCTAAGAAGGAGCCCGGCAACTTGCTTGGTGTCACCCGTGAGCGGCGATTCGTTCAAGTCGACATGAGTGGTCCACGATTCCCCGAGCCTGGCTAGGGGCCGTCCACATCCATCCGCTGGAATCGCGGTCGGCAACACGTCCGCGTCAGTGGTGGCGGACAGCGTCTGCAGATTCGGGCAGTGCCTCGCGAAATGTGCAAGTCCGGCCAGAGTACCGCTGGGCTCGAAGGGCGGGCTGAAACTCATGCCCTGGGTATCGCGAAAGCTGAGGTGCCGCAGACGAGGCCACGGCGTGGCCATGTCGCAGAAATCGTGGTCGTTGAAATCACCATTCAACTGCGAGTCAATCTCGAGGACCTTGCGATTTCGGAACGCATACAACCATCGAATCTCCGTCGAAGACAGTGCCGCAGTATCACTGTCGATATATATTTCCAGGTCGATGACGTGAAGGACGTCAGTGATAGTGCAGCGCCCAACACAGGTCACGAAGACTCTCGATGGTCCCTTCAAAAGCACACACTTTGATGGTATTAGGTTTGTGAAACGGGACGACGTGAACACAGCCGTGGTGGACGACATAAAGTCGGTTCGGAGGGAAAATTTAGCCACAGAATTGAATACAATAGTCTGAGGATGCATGCGTGGAGTAAAAGCCACCAGAGGAGAGGGACGATTGACAAGAGCGAAAACGAATGGAGGTCCTCAAGAGCCTGAACTGATCCAGAGATAATAGGAAGGTATGGTAGTTCCTCCTCACAATAGTCGAAAGATATTTTCAGATTGTGGAGCTGAGGGCAGAGACGAGGTATATAGGCCAACAGGGATGTCATGCTCGAATTAAAATGCCACACTGTCAGCTAGATGGTCGTGACGGTAGACCCAAAGAATATTGAGCCATATCTAAATGTTTCAGGATGGGCAACCTGGCACCATTCGAGGTCGCGAAGATGAGGCAAAAGTTCCGATAAAGGACGTGAAATACTGAGAGCCTCGAATGCGCCCTTTGCAAGCCGGACGTATGTCATTCTTCTCCTTGGCTGCCACTCCAAATAATAAGCGAAGTCGTCAGAAACCAGGCATCGAACGCGACGAGCGTGTATATGAAACCGCGTCCAATCGTCCGGTAAGATAGACCGCTGAAATGTCTAGTCAATAGATCACATTAGCGAAGAAGTAATAGACAGAAAAATCTAGATGTGGTACCAGGCATGTCATCGTAGAATCCGGATCTTCTTGATATAGGCTTTCTTCCCACAAATCAGCAGGCATGCATTTGACCAGGTTGCCCACATCACATTGAGAATGCCACAGGATATTCAACGCAGGTTCGCTGAACACGCGGCAGGTATACACCAAAGCCACAACGTGTGTGTAATCGGGCTTCGGCCAGAACTGGTCTACGATGATCTCAATGATATCTCGGACTTGGAGAGCGCGATGCATACTATGCAACCTGGACCAACGTTCGTCGTGCGAGATTTTACCTTAGTCTGCAGGTCAGGTAAATATCAGAGAAAAGCACGTATAAAGTGTCTATCTAAGGTCTAGGCAGCCTTGAAAGAGGAGTTTGGGTGAGGAAGACGGCCGTCCACTTTTCAGAAAGACACAAGGACACAATGCTGGGCGTGCTGGAGGTCGGCGGATAGGATTGTTGATGTCAATACAAGACGGGTTGTACGTAAAGGTGGAGGCTTGCAAAGGCAAGTAGAGTGTCTCTCGTAGTTACACAATGTATACTTATCGCGAGTGAAGAACGAGGGAGTAAAATCAAGGCAAGATGGATCTTGACCTTTGTCTGCAAACAGGCGCTGAAGACGAGCGCCTCTCCCTAGCTCTCGCTGCCATCGCGCTAGGTCACCTTGAAATACCGGATTCTTCTGCATCACTGTTTCCTGCATCCTGAGCTTTTCACTTCAATGAACAACTCCAATCCCAGAATCAAGAATTATCCCAATCTCAAAGCCTGGCCAGACTTTGCCGATCTTACCTATCAAGACAAAAAAGGGCTGCAAACTAAGAAATGAATACGAAATGGCAGTCAGAGTGGGAGCGATTGAAGTCAAACCAGTGAGTGAAGAACCTATCGACGAGCGAGCAGGAGATGGCGGTCAGTGTGAGGGCACACTCGCGGATAGGGGGCTGAGTAAGACGATGGAGCAAATTGTGCCCAACGCGGTGAGCAGGTAGGGTGTCACTGCTTAAACGCGGCGAGCAGGTAAGTATCGCTAAGTATCTGCAGCGGCAGACAGGTGCGATGACCGAGACATCCAGCGTGCGCTCGTGTAGGTTGGTCTGATAAATCTCCAAATCAAAGCTCCCGCTTGATCAATTGTATGTACACACAGGACAGACGTCGTCAGATTGCTACGGTACCACACAAGAAATAATTTTAGTAGCTCATTGTGCCTCCATCCATGCCACATCCCACGGAGCCGTCACGATCCACTCCGCGACCAGCTCAGCCATCTCTCCTGCCCCCAGGCCGCACTTCCACTCGAACAACAGACCCTTGTCCTGGCGCAGATTCCCCGTCACGTCGCCCAGCCAGCGCACATCCTTCCCCAACACCGTCTCCGCCGGCAGCGTGTCGCCCGCATCCTCCGCGGCGCCGGCCGGAGCAATGCGACGCAAGCGCACCTGCACACGGGCGTCGTCTGCGACGGGCACCGAATCACGCACGACGACCGCGGGCAGCGCAAACGCGTGGCGATTCTCCAGCACGGTGCGCAGCGTACATGTCGTCGTACGTACGCGCCACGCACCGTCGCCTTCGCCCTCGCTCGCCGTGTGCGCTGTGCGGTGGTACGCGACGCGCAGTGCCTCGTCCGGCCCGAGTGAGCACACGAACTCGCTGCCGGGGTATGTGTCCTGCAGGAGCGGGTGGTCAGCGAGGGGGCAAGGAGCAGGGAGCAGAGCATGTAAAGGGACACGCACCTTAATCTCCGTGCGCACGACGAGCGTGCCGTCGACGAAGACAGAGAGGGGGCCCGCGAGGAGGCGGTGTGCGCTCGCATTGGCGATGCGGCACTCAATGAAGGCCTCGGCGCACACCCGGGGCACGCACACCCACGCGAACGTGGCGGCGAGCGCGAGCCGCGCGATGGGCACGTTATGCGCTGTGCCGTCGCTCGGGACTGTCTCCACGCCTGCAGAGTCGAGGCGGAACGCCTCGGTGCGTGGCGTCTCGCGCACGACCGTCGTCAAACCCTCCCCGCCGATGTGCAGGTCTGGCATCGGCCCTGAGGCGTCGTGCGCGGTTGGAGGCGCGCTATGGGGGACAGATCTACTACCAAAGAGCCCGCCACTGAAAAGCCCGCCACCGAAAAGCCTGGCACCTCCTGGTGTGGGCGCTGTAGATGCCGCCTGGCTAGAGCTGGACTGCAAACTGACGTCCGGCGTGTGGTCAGGCTGGGATGCATGCTGGCTGACATTGGAGCCCTCAGAGCCGTGTTGGGCTTGTGATGTGTCCTGCAAGGGTACGGACGCCTGTGTGGCCTGGCCAAATGCACTGACTTGAGGGGAAGGAGCCGCGGCTTGGGCTGACTGCCCGAACAAGGCGAAGCGAGGAAATGCGGGTTGTACCGTAGACCAGATGATATTCGGGGAGTGCTCGACCGTGATCATGCGGGGAGTGAGCTCAGGAATGGCCTGGCGGGTGGGCATAAGAGTGCAAGCGGAGCGAGGGGAGAAGGTAAGCTGGGTGTCTTTCCAGTCCTCGCCCGTGCTCTGGGTGACCCGCGCGTGGAAGCGAAGCAGGACGGTGGGCTGGCGGACACCCTCGGATGTATTCGCGTGAAGTTCATAGTGAGGCTCCCAGCTGGCCTGCGAGACCACTGAATACAAGGCATAGTCAGCCTTTCACCATGTAAGTATAAAAGCAATGCACGCACAGTAGGAAAGCTGGAACAAAGCGTGACAGTCCTGCGAGGAGATAATCTCCAAAGTGACCTGTCCATTCGTCGTGCCTTGTCTCCAATCAAGCCCTGATTGCTCCTTCAAAGCCTTGTCCACCTCTTCGATCTGTCCCTCTATCTCCCGGATCGACCTCAAACTGGCGCGCCTCGCGTCCAGACATGTGTCCAAGATGGCTATCGCATCCGACGGGGTGGTGGTTGCGCTTGAGATGGACTGCGCGTATCCCATGAGGAGGTCGAGCCCATGCTGCCTGGTAGATAACTCGTCTTCCAAACTTTTCTTGTGGGCTAGAAGCTTGCGCTCTGTCTCAGACCTACCGCTGAGATCACCCGGTTGGGGGACCCTAATATTACAGCTGATGTTTAAAACGTGAACAGCATCACCGAGTTCGGTGATCCGCACAGACTCGGTATCGACACAGCTAGACAAAGCCACCACCTTCACAAGGTTCTGACCGCTCTGTGGATCGGGTTAAACAGTAGTCTCGTGGGCACACGCTGTGGGCTCTAGACTTACCTTAAGATCAAGCCCAATAGTGCGGTCTACCTTTGCGTTGGACGACTTGAATAGCGTCACTAGCTTCACAGGACACTCCGACGCATGGAGCGTGATACACGACATGATTGCTAGCAAGCAGGATAGGTCACTCTAGGGTGCGCTGTTAAGAACACGTTGACGAGTCGATGGGGCCGGCGACAGCGCCTACAATTGAACAGTCACAGCCTCTCTTTGACATACCAACTGAGGTGACTATCTGACTACAGCCTCTTCTTGACATACCGACTGAGGTGACCGCCTGACTACAGCGGCTCTGATTACATGTACACATACGACGACCACAGTCCGGTAGTACGAAGCGCCCTGAAAATAACGAGAACAGCGCACAGGGGAGCAGACCGTCAGATAGACATCCGAAGCCTGCAAGACTGAAAGATTGAAGTATCTACTCCTGCTCACAGAAGACTGGTCAGACCTTCACTCTTAAAGAGAAGACGTCATACTCACTCTCAACGTCATCACAAATCGCTTTCGAGCCTCGAACCCACAACTGCATAGCCTCTAGGTGCCTTCCGCTCCTGCCGCTGCTCCGTTTTCGTCCTGATTGCGGACGCGGGGACGTTTTCCACCTGCACCAGCTCCTTGACCCTCAATATTTTCCCGGCTATGTCAGGCGTGTGCCGATGATAGACGGTCTGCATCCTCCTGTGTATCCCCAGCGCAACGAGCGTGCCCTTGATATTTGATGGTAATGAAATAGCGGAGCGTCGGAGAGTGATGCGAAAATGGGTGTTTGGCTCAGCCAGACTGCCTTCGGCTTGCGATGAAATGACAGTAGTAGCGAGACAACGGGCAGATAGTGGGCGGTTGACGATGCACCTTCTAAGCAAGGGCAAGTCGAGCCGTGGGTTCATACACAACATCTTTGAGGGGGTAACAGAAAAGGAGCACGGCAAGAGCGCAACAGTGGCGAGCCACATGAGCAACACGTAACTGCCTGCCCTAAACTTGTTAATCGCGTCGTTCAATCACGCTCGAAGTTCAACGCGCGACCGACAGCAACACCGTACCTCTGCGCTCCCCTATTCTGCTTCATATCTTTGGCTAATTTCTATCTGAACGGGTCGTATGTCATCAGTCTGAGACCTCTCCTGGCCAACGACTAGACTTCAACGATGCTGAGACGCTCCAACAAATCTAGCAAGGCCAGTTTATACCACACAACTGATTTGCACGACCTCATTTACAGGCTTCGATAGGTACCTAATGTGAAACTTAGACCTGCTGCACCGACAAAGAAACGCGCTTCCGACTCCCGAGATGATGTGGCTGCCTTTCCCCCTCAATTCGGCGTCGATGCTACACAAGACGCGAGCTCCGCTGATCTGCAGATTCCAAGACCGTTCAAGGACATCGTCCTTTGTGCGACAGGGATTAACGACAAGGTATGCGGTGCTGCTGTTGCTCGTATGCAATTCCGTTTGTCTTCAGGCCTTCACCCGCCCCGCTGATGTCGGTTCCATTGAACTAGACAGCCGTGTTTAAACAGGCCATGGAGCTCGGTGCATCCTCATTCAGCGATCTTACAGACAAAGTCACCCACTTGATTGCTGTCGAGCCTGGGAGCGCGAAATACAAGGTCTGTAAGTCGGTCTTTGCTCGCCCGACTCTCGTACTCAGATTACTTATTTACCTAGTGTGCTCTCGGAAACAGAATTCCTATAATGCATCCATCCTGGATCACGGATTCCTACGAGATATGGCTAAGGGGGGATGATGTTGACGTGCAAGAGGTGCGTGGATCGATATTTTGTTTCACGACGCTGGTCATAACTATCAGCTTTCGTATTCTCATTCCGCCAGAGCATCGAATCTCATCGACTTCCCGTCTTCTCTGGAGTAGTCCTAGCCGTTTCTGGAATCGAAGACCTCGAGCAGCGCATGGACATCAACCGGCTCGTCACGGAGAATGGAGGCACGTATGTTAAGAAGATAGAACGACCGGTGCGAGTGACGCATCTTCTATGTGGCAGCAAGAATGAGGAGATGACAGACAAAATGCGTTATGCCGAGAAGTTCAATAAGCACGGCGAAGCGAACATCCACATCATCTGGGAGGAATGGTTTTGGGACTCACTAGATTTTGGTGGTATGTGAAATTAGGCATGGGGTTGTGGCTAGCCTAGAGTGTGATCCTTGTTTTTAGGCAGGTTTGATGAGGAGACTTACAAGGTGTCCAATCCGCCGCCACAAAGGAAGCTATTGCCCGAGAGTGAGCCACTTCAAACTTTTGAGATCAATACTTGACATTTACACTCCCGTGTAGCGGGAACTCCTCCGCCCTCCTCGTCCCCTCTGAATGATGTAGCATCGCTCGCTTCAGCCGACAAGTCGGGGTCCCTCGATTCGCTTCCCGTAGGTGATGACGACGAGGAAGAGATTGCCTCGGGCAGACATGTTCCCTCCGAGATGCTCCAGATCTGGGGAAGCCTGCTCAAACCTCGCGGGTTCGAGGTCGCGAATGGCAGGTTGGTTCACAGTCCCACCAAATCGCAAAACACGCGCGCTCGAAGTACCACGCGAGAGCCTTCTCCCTTAGGGAGCAAAGTTGAGCGGATGGCGGCGAGGAAGCCAAGTAGCGCCGGAGATCCTCCACCCGCCCCGAAGAGCGCATTGTCAACGTTCAGACGCACGAACTCTTTTGCACCGGCAGCGAAAGATGCTCCGACGGCGCGCCAGCTCTTCAAACGACCGCCCCCTGTGGGGCCGTCTTCTTCATTCATGGCCTATCCTTCGGGGGTGGCTGATGTTGAAATGCATCGAGATGGTGGTGATGCAGCGCCTGTAGCCTCTTCGTCTACCACGGGCGTCCGCACTGCAGTCAGGGCATCCAACATATTCGCTGGGAAAACATTCCGCGCCCTCGGCGAGGCAAAGGGAATGTCCGTAAAGGCCGCAGTGGAGGAATGTGGAGGACGTCTCGTCTCTGAGGTCGCAGACGAAGACGTTGACTACATTGTTGTGCGATTGGTCAGGTGCGAGTTGCCCTCCCGCAATTGGCTAAAGCTCAACGCCCATTTTTGCTATAGCGGAAGCAGTTTTTTCCAGCAAGAAACAGACCCCGGGGAACGGCTCAAGTACCGGACCGAATGCTGGCTGGAGCAGTGCATTTTCGACGAGCGGATATGCGCGCCTGGGGAGCACCTTGCCTTCACTCCGCTGAGCACACCCAGTCCTGTTTCTGGTATGTTCCTCGCGGTTGCCTGCCATCGGCATTGCTCATTTATCCGTACGCGCGCAGGGGCCGAGCACATAAATCTCAGCTACTCTGGCCTGGATCATTCGGAAGCATGCTGGATTCGTCGATTAGCTCGAGCGATAGGTAAGGCTACTTGTTCTCCGCTGAGCAAGCGGCGCCGTCTCACGATGCGCCCGCAGGTGCGAATATCGCTCCTAATTTTTCTCTGCGTTCGACGCACCTCCTGTGTCCTTCGGGCTCTGGTCCGAAGGTTGAGAAAGCGCGTGAATGGAGCATTCCCGTCGTCAACATGTCGTGGCTGGCTGATATCACTAGGACGGGGTCTATACCGCCGGTGCAAATCCGTGTCCGTGAAGGCGTGTCGATCGACGATCTAATTCCCGCCCCACTCGCGCTGGAGCGTGGGGGCGCTATGAACGTAGATCCAGTCAAGGTCGACCGCAAGGGCAAGGGTAAAGAGAAAGTAAGCGAACCATCCGTGGCCGGCAGCACGAACAGTGGGCAGAGCGATGCAGGAGACTCGAAGCATGCTGAACATGGTCCAGCCATCGACGAATCTCACGACAGCTTCACTATGTCTGAGGGAGGAATGTCAGAGGTTCCTCTACGGCCAGTTGACACTGTTCCACTGGAGGATGGTGTGTCTTTTGGACAGCCGAATGAGTTGCTAGCAATGACGCAAAAGTTGCCGGCGGCGACGCCTCCCGCTAAATCCCCCCCACCTCGACCATTTCTCAGGACCAATTCCGCCCCTATGTTGGACCCTACGACCGCACGACATAGTCGGAATCCATCGCTACCAGCCGCCGAACGGCCCGGCGCGCTCGAACGCGTCCCGTCC
>NW_012133460.1:2205-15388 GCF_000313525.1 Fibroporia radiculosa | reverse complement strand
CGACGCTCCTACTGCAAGAGAGCATCACGACGCTGCTGGGTAAGCGGCCGTCGGCGGAGGACGAGAGCCCGGGGGGCGAGCGCCCCCACCGGGCGGGGAAGCGGGCGCGGCCGCCGTTGCGAACCAAGGTGCGTTCGCCGTGCGTCTGCGTTCAGGGAGGCGCTGCTGACGCGCGGTGCAGTCGATGACGGCGCTGGACTCGCCGAGGGCGGAGGACCGCGGCGACGTGCTGCCAGTGTACGTCCCGCCCGGCGAGGGGAACTTCGGCCTGGGCGAGGGCGATGCGCCGTCCGTGCGGTCCGTCGGGGACGAGAGCATGCGGGTGACGTATGAAGACCCGCGGCAGGCGGCGGAGCGGAGCCGGCTGATGAAGCTGCTTGCGAGCCAGAGGGGGGAGATCTGGGAGGTGGATGAGCCGGAGGCGAAGAAGTCCGCGAGGGGAAGAGGTCCTGCGCGCAGAAGGGGCTCGCGCGTGCCGGGTTTCTAGGATACGGTTTGCGCGCATGGGATATAGATGGACGTCGCTTTTGATCTGTAGGGCGGGTATATTTTTTTAATTTAACGTGCCAGTGGCGAGGACGCTTCGCCGGTGTAATTTCCAGCTATGTTTTCAATCATGTACCACTATACGACTTGTAATAATGGCATCCGAGTCTCAGCCACAGGAGTAAACACGCCCTGGTAGAGTTACCGCCATCCACCGACGAAATCCGGACCGAAAGCTCTCTTCGTGCGCACCACTTCAATAGATGACATTCCCTGCACATGGGCCACAAGCACCGGGACCCTAGTTCGCGCGGCCACTCGGCCGTCCATACGTCCACAGCGCACGGGAACCTCCACACCGCGGCACGCAGAGCTATGGCTTGCCCGCACCGACACTGACACTGACACTGACTTGTTGCAAGTAATGTGTAATGTGATCAGCGCCGTGGCCCGCGCCACGCCCTACAAATACCAGCGCGAGCTGAGCGGCACACTACACCCCATCCCCCCGCGCAGCCAGCACGATGGTACCCCTGTGCGCCCCTCATGCATCCCAAGCCCCTTCCTGGTTCGATATATGGATTTCAGCCATCTGTAGACCCGCGGCACCGCGAGTTCCTCATTTCTGCTGTGCGCCCGTCTGCGAGGGTTAATGCAAATACAGGCGCCGCGTTCTAGGGGGTGAGCTAGAGCAGGGAGACACGCGGTGCAAATCTACCCTAGACGTGCGGGAGGTTGCAAGACGATGAAACCACACACCTACAAACCTAGGTCTGGTTTGAGGTGAGTGCGCCGCTCCGTAGCCTAGTGCGCTCGGTTTTCATGGAGGACAGGCAGGTGGTGGTCAGCAGACTGGAGAAGGCAGCGGAAGAGACGCGACACATTGTTTATGCAAAGAGCCATCCCTTAGTAATGTCTCTATATGCCGCAGAGGCGGTGCACGTTCGTCTCGCTGCTCTAGCTATGGTGGGCTGAAGTAAGGTTATAACAGGTATCCGACTTTGAGTACGTCGGTAAGGCGTTTGTGGCGATCTGCAGAGAGATTATGAAGACGATACCGGAAGGGAAAGCATGAGAGAAGACGTGGGAATCGTACATTAGAATTGGTTTACGGTATACTTAAACTGCCATCTATATTGCGAAGGACGTGCATGGACCGATGCGAGGAGGAGAATTTCAGTCGGACGAATGCTGCGCCAGACGGTGGAACTTAACACCCCATTTCGGCTCGTGTTTCCTCGAAGTGATGCGTGTGCTTTCCGAGATCCCGAATACTGATAACCTTCTGCTGATGCACTGCCAGTCGAATCAGCGCTGACATTTCGTCCGACACGACGTTCTGCGCTTTGAACGTGTCTTTGCATATAGACCAGCACGCACTAGTGCACTTTGCAAACTGCCGATAGCTATCTGAAATGACTTTCTGAATTACACTCCGCAGACTTGTCTTCCGCAAAGTTATTCAATAGCGATCTTTTCGATGTAACGCGCGCGTTCAGTGAATGGGATCTCATTGTGCTCGTTCCCGCTTGGACAGCCGGCTCACGCGTCGCACTCACTCGACTGAACCGTGTTTCCCTTTGTAACACATACACCGTCGTTGACTATGAGAACGAGACCAAGCCCATGCTGGGCCAGGACACCATCATAGTGGTGATCGACATAGTCCTCGTCTCCCACTCAAGGATCAAGATGGGACGTGTATGCATAAACGCAGACAGCCAGCGCTGAATGGTAGCGTATATGCGCGGAGGAAACCCAAAGGAGCGATTAGAGAAATAGACATTTGCGTACTCGAGAGAAAGGATAAGACTTTAAGGATGGGGATAATCCGGCGACCGAGTCTTCGTGGCTGAGAATATTGAATCGGTCTAGGCGGTTGCAATGTGTGGCAGCGCACGAATTCGAAGGGGCATAGAGGATGAAGTGATGCATTCATCCATCTATCTCCCTAAGCGGCCTGCCAAGTGGGCACTCGGCGCCTAGTTTCCAGATCTCGGCTGGGCTGTACTGGCCCGACTCAGAACGGCTAGTGTGAACTGACCATGACAGGGGCGAGGTAGGATACTACAGCTAATTCAGACACTTCCGTTTTGCTGATGCACTCACTGCCAGTGTAGACCATCGCAACGCTGTGAACAGTGTAACAGCGCACGTCGTGGACACCTTTGGTCGAATTCATTAGAGTCATTCATGAAGTCCTCGGGCATCATGGCCAAGCAAAATCCAGGTTGAAATCCAACCCAAATCTGCACCGGAATCACTGACTCCAGGATGCGCATCATATTGCCTCCTAAAAAATTCGATTCAAGTCACTGACAGCATCGACTTTGCGGGGTGGACACCGCCGTATCTTGACACTCTGATTCTCAGCATGGTCGGGCGCCCCACTCGCTGCGTCGTAAGACACAAACATATCTTTCATCTTTAGTCCTGTCAGAAATGAGATGGCGTTGTTACTGGTATTGCATACAGTTCCTCGGCTTTGGATGCATCTTAAAGGGGGGGGAGCCTGAGGAGGATATCCTTTAGCAAGACTCGCTGTGCTGAGCCTTACTCCCGGAGCCATTCTAAATCCTACTCTCAAGTGCTACATCTCACGTTCTCTCACGTTCGCAAAGTCAGTCCTGTTTCAAGATGTCACTCATCGGCCCACCATCTATTGAAGAGCTCATCGGCGGACTTGCAGTCAGCATAGACATTGCTATCCTGTACGTTCCTACTCCCTCCCTCTTACTTATCCCTGTCTACTCACGACACCTTGATCTCAAGTCTGTACGGGATTGTCACCGCACAAGCATATTTTTATTGGTGGACATCGCAGGAAGATTCGAAATTACTTCGCTCCTTGGTCGCGTCTGTATGGTAAGACCCCTAGACTCATCCGCACAACATCTTCCCCATCATACTGTGTTGTTTCGAAGGTTTCTGGAGACAATGCACACGCTGTTCTGCATCCACATGGCTTATTACTACACGATCATCAGCTTTGGGGACATGAACGGTGTCCGTCAGATAGTTTGGTAAGCCTTGCTCTTGTCTTCTGAGGTCCTGAATTCACGCTTGGCTTTCGCTCTAGGAGTGCCGCGGTGCGTTCAGACACCGTATGATCCTCCATTATTTCGCAATAATAAACCATATTCGGCATTCAGGCTACAGGATTCATAGAGGTCAGTTTACTGTCATAGGATCAGTGTTATTGCATACTACTCAATAATTGACTTCGAGCGCAGGTCCTTATCGTAGGCTGGGTTCAGAGGTGGGGCGTTTCCGTATATCCTGGCAGCGTCTCATACTTTACCCGCTTAGCCATTTTATCTGGCGAACCTGGATGTGTGCGTAACTGTGCACTCTCACATGTACTGATGGTGCTAATACGTGTTCGCAGTGAGTCGAAGATCTGTGGCTCTGATCTCCATACTGGTGAGTCTTTTTTTAAAGGTTGACCGTATTTGAGTTTGAGTATCGCAAAGGCAATCTTGCTCCTCATGCGCATCGGTGTGTTGGATTGTTACTGTCTTGGCCGCGAATCCAATAAGTTCCTTTTCAGCGTTCGGATTTGGTAGGAGTATAATCATAGCGTTCATCACGTTCTGTGTTCTGATTTATATTATGACCTCTATCGCAGCAACAGCGAGCTTCATGTATGTCACTTACCGCTCATTTTCCAACTGTTTACTTGCGCGTTTGGCTTAATTTGAAATAGGTGGGAACTTGATACTTGGGCCGAGTTCACAACATTCGACGGAGCGAGGGTGGGCCGTATAGTCGAATAGTGATATGAGAAAGATTATTGACAGCGGTGTCGTCCTCGTGGCAGATTGCGTGTACATGCGCCCTCGTTTTGTCCGGAGTTCTAGACGCCCTCATCGCTCTCAGCCAGATTTATTATCTTTGGACTAGCCGCACAGGCTACCAGGAGTGAGCTTCTTTAAGATTAGCATCTGAACCACTTTTTTACATTTGTTAGGACAGATAGTTTAGTTCGGAAGTCGATGGCCTACATCATCAACACCGGTGCTTTGACGATGTAAGTCGACTCCGAATCTGCATGTTTTATAATGTGTTGACTCACAGTCCTGAAGGTGTGTTACGATGGCAATTATTGCGACGGTATGAGCCCTAGTCTACGTGATGTGCCTTCTTTGCTTACGCATGCTGTACCTAGTTTTGGGCACCAGCCTTGAGGAATAGTCTGAACTTTGCTGGATTGGTCGAGATTCAGAGCAAACGTGAGCATTCTTCAGATCTAGCCATTTCCTTCACTGACATGCTGCAAAAGTTTATGCGAACTCCTTAATTGCCTTGTGTGGCGTCTTTCCTGTGACTTGACCTAGATTACTAATGCTTGACCTTCTTCTAGGCTGAACGCACGACAGCGCCATGGCCTCATAGCTGGACGACAGCATTCTTCTAACCTGGTCGAGATCGGGCTTCATACTACCGTGAACCATGGATTATCCGGACTGGTACGCACAGCCTGTTCTATTAGTTCTTGACAAGTACCGTATTATTGACGATATCGGACCAGCAAAACATCGAGATAATTTGCGAAACGATGGAAATTACCGATCATAGTATAGGCAAGAACAACGCAACCGGACAGGACTAGTATGGTGTTCCGGATGCTGCTGTGGTAATTCTGATAATTCCAATCGATCTCGATTTGACATGGATGAGATTTGTTGTGATTGGGGGTAATAAATATTTTAATTCGCATTTGGAAGAGATACTGAATTACCGTCTCTGACACATGACCATCCCCGCAGACGATCATCTAACGCCACTTCAACTTTTAGCAGCCGGTTCAAAAGCACGCAGAACGGCACGGAAGCATGGGAATAACATAGGTTGCGAGCAGAGCTCCCGTCCACAGAGCACTACTACCGCCCTGCCATTGTCGACGACTGCAAGGCAAAAATGAGTACGGTCAAGACGGACAGTTTTGGCGAAGGAACATACGGATGCAGACCGAGCCCCCAACGCCGCCTTCAGCGCAGCAGCCGTGCACGCGGGCGATATGTCTTCGCCGCGCAGCGCGAGGTGGTACACGTCGCGGAGCACCGTGGCGTCGGCGGTCGGCGTGTACACGTTTTGCTCGTCCAAGTAGTCCAAGGGCGGGGTGACCACGACGAGGTCCGCAAACCGCGCGCCGCACTCCCGCAGCCAGTCCAGGCTCGGTACCGGAATCATGCGCCCTGACGCGGCGGTCGCCGTGAGCTGGAACACGGTCGCGTGGCGGGCGCTGCTGTCGTACACGAAGAGGGGCTGCGAGGTGGAGCGCGGAATGTGGAAGCCGTCTCGCAGCGCGCGGTGTTTCGGCGCCGAGCAGCGGTGGCGCGCCAGGGGGGGAACATCATGCGACATGCGCCCTCCAGGAGCGGGGCCACGGCTGCATGCGAGCGGCATGCGAGCACGTAGTACAGCTAGGCAGTGTCGCGCGGCCAGTTCAGCCCCGCTTCGAGCTGCTCGAGCAGGGCGAACAGGAGATGGGGTATCGCGAACCTGACCTCGTGGCGCATCCGGTCGCCGGGGACAGGCGCGATCACATATATGTCGTGCGAGCGTTCGTCCACCACGTTTGCGCTACATGCATTGGCGAGCATCGTGGTGAGCATGTTCTTGTCGACGGCAAGCGACCGGATGAGGTGTGCGATGTCTGGGGCGTGAAGAGATACGTGCGCGGCATACGCATATGCCTGCCGGGCGGATGCTCCGTATTTCTTGCACCAGAGCGTGAGTTGATGCTCCGGGGGCCGTTGATGGGACCATAGATGGGTGTCACAACTATTGAGGCTATGTCAACTTGGACACAGGATAGGATGAAATACCCAATGAAGTGCTCCTTGGTTGACCATACATACATACATCCAAAACGTAATGGCTGGACGTGGTGTCTTGTTCCTCCAGCGTGTGCAATCCCAACGGGGTGACGCTGTTTGGAGGATGAAGGCAGAGTGCGAACAGTATAATTCATAAAGAGTTGAATGCACCCCTTTGGGATGCAGGGTCGAGTCGACAAGGACCCACACAAAGTGGGGGATGTGGGTGCAGAACTCAATGATCTGTTGAGAGAGACGGGGGAAGGGTAGAACAAATACACCTTCGTTGCAGAAGACAAACAGTTCCTCGGAATTCAACTGCAGCATGGACGGCAGCCCGGCAAGGGTGCGGAGCGCCAGGTCGTAGTACAGGAACATGGTCTTCCCTGGCAATGGGATGGAGTGAGCGAGACGAAGGTGAGGAGCGGACACTTGGAGCCTTACCGATACCCGAGTTACCGAGCACAATTGCGGCAAGATACCAGGATGAAAACGGCGGCATGTCCACGAAAGGGTTGTAAAAGCGATTGTTCCTATCGACTTCCATGGCCTCGAGGGGCTCGTCTTGCTGGAGATCACCATGGCACTGGGCAACCGATATGATGTCACGCAGGGCGTTTGGGTACTCATCTCGGACCAAGATCGAGGACATTTCGGTGTTAAGTAACAACGCGGGAATGGAGTCTCTCTCCCAGCACAAGATAGTATGATCATCTTTGGGTGACTTCATGGGACGAAATATGACCTCAGGGGTATGGCAACCCCAAGCAACACTATGAAGGCAGGCAAGGCTGCCTGGGGTATTCGTGTTGTCGGGTGCTATTCGTTGCGCAGCAGAGTGGGCCGACACAGGCATGGCGACAAATTGTGCGACGTTTCAAATGGGTGCACGAAGTAACGACGGGACTTGGAGTCGGTGGCTGCGTGCGCGACCTGCTGAAGTGAGGCAACCGTCGGGCTTGGAGTCGACATCCACTTCCGAGGCGGATTCGGGCTGGAATTTCCACCTTGGTGGAGTCTGAACTCGCGTGGTATCCGCCCTTTTGGTCGACTGCCATACGAATGGACTAGACCAAGTTGTGAACAAGATGTTTAGCCGCTGTAGGGGCACGGGTACCGTGACGGTCAGATATGTAATCCTGATGCCCTCAGCACCAATCGTGATGGGTATGACCCGATCAGCAATAGCCGCCCCAGCCACAACGGACCATTGACGCCACCCAGGCCGTCTCAGTAAGCCCTTGGTGACCTTGCTCATGACCCACAGCCATCGTGCCCCTCGGTGCAGACATAGCATACATCACCGGCTTTGCCTGGGATGAGTCTAGGCTTCTGTGTGCCACATATCTTCTCATCGTCCCTGTGCGCGCTGCAGCTCGCGGCATCACCAGCCCACTTCACATGTTGGTGCATATGAAGTCTGTGTAGTCCCATATGGATGTGGTGAGCAGGTCGAGCGCGTCCGCCCAGATGTACGTCTGCATGGGGAGCAGGGGTAGGATGCATTTTTGCCTCGAAGACGTTGAGGAGGGCGATTTCTATGGTGCTGAGGCCGGCGATGAGAGTATCGCGTATGGTGTGCTCAGCAGGGGCGAGCTCGTACTGGGACACAGAGAAGAGTGCTCTGCTGGTGCTGTATGGGAGCACAGTGTGGTAGCGTGCATTCTGAAACGGATGAGGATGGCAAGGGCGAGAGGGGGGAAGGTCACTTGCTTTGATCTGATAGCGGGTGTGGTCCTAGACGTCGGTGGTGAGTGCTGAGTGGGAGATGGTCAAGTCGGAAAATGGGAGCCACTTGGGGAACACACGCGATCTCCGAGTCTGTGTCACTGTCTCACATGGCCCCTGCACTTTGTGTACAAGAGTATATTACCATGATTGGGCTACATGTACAGATTTACAGGAAGTGACTTGACGAAAATCACAAATAAAATGTATGGATGCAAGCCTACCATTTTCCCCTTCATATCAATTGCTGTGCAAGCGATTGTTATATCTGAGGTGCTGAGTGCAAGATGATACACCTTCCAAAGCAGCATTGCGTGGGTATTTGGGACCCAAACATCTTCCACAGCATCTACCAAAGGGGGTGTCACCACAACAAGATCGATTGACCGTACTCTGCGGTCACACAACCCGTTTAGACCAATAGGTGATATTTCATGCTTGATGGCAACGGTCACCTGAAGAATAGTCGCATGTAGAATTCGAGCGTCATAGATGAATGCGTCGAATGTCGGCTGTGATCTAGACTTAGGAGTGTAGAACCCATCCTGTAGTTCCAGATCATCCTCGTTCGAGAAGTAAAAGCAAGTCAAGGGAGCGAAGCCTTCAGAAGATGGTTTGACCGCAATAGTCACTGTACCAGTAGAAGCACCAAGGCAAAAGTATCTAATTGGGGCAGAAAAGTTGGAGTGCCGATGCGTATTTTGCAGCCTTGTCCGGGACTTGTTTTCTCTCTTCTGCATGGCAGTGACGTGCCACTCGCCACCCTTAGGAAACATTGTAAGAGCCGCCCCCTCCAGGAGAGCACCAGCCGCCGCTCTGGTGGATCGTTCACGAGAGAAGATCTCGTATAGTTCAGATGCTGCATGCTGTGTCTCCTTTTCAAGCTGTTGGAGCATTTGAAACAATATACGTGGCGTAGCTACTCAGACATTGCAGAGCATTCGGTTGTCTGGGGAAGGGGTGACCACAAAGAGGTGGTGGGATACGTCGTCTTCCATGTTCGAGGCATCAACATTGCAAAGCACTCTCATGAATCTATCTTTGTTGAGGGAGCTGATTGCGTTTTTAATGATCATGGCGTACTGGGGCAGGCACGTTGCATAGTGATATGCATGGCGAACGGATGCTCCATACCTCGCATACCAGAGTGTGAGCTGATATTCTGAGGGCCTTTGAAGAGAGTGATCCCATAGATGAGCGTCCCGGCTACAGACTCTGCGTGAGTTTGCTGTTTCTTAGACATGAGATAAAACAAAATACCCAGCAATAAGCTCTCCAAGGGACCATATATCCATCCAAAATCAAACAACTGAAGGGCGCGCCTTTTTTGTCCAATTCAAGCGATCTAAACGAGGTGACGCTGCTTGGAGAATGAAGGCAGAGTTTGAACGACGCAATTCATAAAGAGTTTTGTGCACCTCTTTCAGATGCGGAGTTGAGTCAACAAGGATCCACATAGAATGGGGGAGGTGACGATAGAACTCAACGATCGGTTGACTGCTACGTGGGAAGGGAAGAATAAAAACACCTTCATTGCAGAAAATAAAGAGATCTTCAGGATCCAACTGCAAGACAGTTGGTACCCCAGCAAGTATGCGGAGAACCAAAACGTAGAACAAAAAGATTGTTTTCCCTGGTAGAAAGTTAGGGCAAGCAATTCAAATTCAGAATTTGAAGCCTTATCAATACCTGGGTTACCAAGGATTATTGCCCCAAGATGTGCTGATAGATCGGGCTGTCGCATATATACAAAAGGAATGGTTTGCATCAGTATCCATGGCCTTGATGAACTCATTATACTGAGTGCTATTCTGGCTGCCAAACATTGTGAAGAAGAGAATATTCTGCAGGACCTTGGGATATTCAGCTCACACCATAATTGAGGAAATGGAGATCTTCTCTAACAACCAGGGAATGGTGTCTATACCCCAACAAAGCATGGTTGGACACTCGGGAAGGTCTGCTATCACAGGCTCTGCATCACGTGTAACATGCAAGGGCTGGACGACTACCTCAGGTTGGTCATGTTTCCCCCAGGCAAGTGCATGGAGTTGAGCAAGACTGCCAGGGGATGTTGAATTATCAGGAAGTATGCATAGTGCAGCATTGCAGTCCGACATGGGCTGCATAATGGCAAAGGTTGCAGGTGAGATTTGGATAAAAGAATTCAAACCCAGTGCGTCAGTTTTAGATTAGAAAGTACATGTAAGTACCAACTGACCTGTATCTTGGTCCGCATATGAGAATCGGGAATCATCTCCACCTTCTCTTGTTTTGATGATCCTTCACCTTTGTCTTCATTCAGCTCATCTTTATTCTCAGCGCATTCTGTAAAATCCGAATGAGGTCATGCAAGTAATTGTCCATGTTCAGTGTAGCGACTTACCCATCAATTTTCCTGATTTCAATGGGATTAGCGATAAGCAGAGACATGAGAGTATTGGACTGCAGACCTTTCTTGGGAATCATACCTTCCCATTGCTCCCAGGCAACAGAAGCCACCGCTCTGAACTGTTTTTTGAACTCTTGGACAGCGACAGCAGATGTGAAAAAGCCCTATGGGTTTGAACCTGTCACTGAATTAAGATAGCTGCATCTCAAATCTACTCACCTTCGTCTGTTTCTGCCCGTCCTCACCAACAAGACCCCAGCGCGTGAACAACATACATTTATTTGAGTTTCCAATCGATTTCAGCACCTGAATCACACGAAACCTGTGGGCGGATGTTCAACAGACAATTTTACAGTATCACGGTGCATACAGTCGTATGCTTACTTTTTTGTGTCTTCCTCAACATCTATTTGGTCAAGAGTGACATTCCAAATACCTTCATCAGTGGCAAGAACCTGGTGGGTGTCTTCATGGGGTTCGTCAGTGTGGAGAAATGCTCACGAATATTCCATCTAGTTCTCACCAACACAATCAGAACAAGGGTCAACCAGTGTCAAACCCTTCCTGACGATAGTAAACTAACAAATGTCAATTTGCCGCGGAAATAGAATATTAAAACTCACTGTGTTCGCTGGTATGGTGTCATTTACAGTAGTGGTAACTCTAGTTGCAGTGTCACCTGTCCCCACCTCCTCGTATTCAGGCTCTTCGTCTTCAGACGGATAACGGGCACGCTTCGCCCTCCCCTCACTCGCTGGGGCACTCGCGGCGGACACCTTGGAAAAAAGAGCCTTCACTCTCATACCGAAGCGCGTTGAACGTGGGAGTGGGCTCGAGGCGTCAGATGCATTGACAACTGCGGCTTTCTTCCTGGGAGGCATTTGTAGCTGAGTGAGGAGAAGGGTATAGGTCGAATGTAACCTGAGCGTGAATTTGTGCGACATGAGGATGACGAGACGCCACAATTTAAGTAGCATCAGCGGCTGACACAGAGCAGATGAATGGCATCGGTGGCTGACACGAAGCAAATGAATGGCCATTAGTCCGAGGATCCATTATCTAATCGAGATTGCTACAAAATTGTTAGGTATTCGTTAGAGCGAAATATGATGAATATCTGTGTCATACTGCTATACGTCTGGAACTGAGACTACGCGGTTGCTAGGAATAAGGATAGGCCACTCTAGGGAGCGGCTGTTAAAAACTTGTTGACAAGTCAATGGAGCCAGTAACAGCAACGAGAATTGACCAGCCTGTCTAATTCTGGCTGAATCACGGGAAAGGCTTCTCAAGGGAGTCAGTACTAATCCTTCACCCTTGTAGAGAAATGTCATACACACTCTCAACATCATCACAAATCGCTTTCGAGCCTCGAGCCCACAACCGCGTAGCCTCTAGGTGCCTTCCGCTCCTGCCGCTGCTCCGTTTTCGTCCTGATTGCAGACGCGATAGCATTTTCCACCGGTACCAGCTCCTTGACTCTCAATATTTATCCGGAAATGTCAGGCGAGTGCAGATGGCAGACGGTTTGCATCCTCCTGTGTATCCCCAGCGCAACGAGTGTGTCCTTGATATTTGATGGTAATGAAATGGCGGAGCAGAGTCGGAGAGTGATTCAAAAATGGGTATTTGGCTTACCAACTGCCTTCGGCTTGCGATGTGATCGTAGTAGTGAGACAACGAGCGGATTGCCTGATCCGTGGCCGGTTGGCGGTGCATCTCCTGAGCAAATGCAAGTCGAGCTGTGGATTTATAAACCACATTTTCGGGAGAGCGACAGAAAGGGAGCACCGCAACAGTGGTGGGCCACAAGAGTAGCACGTAACTGCCTGCCCTAACCGTTTCTGGAATTGAAGACCTTGAGCAGCGCATGGACATTAACCGGCTCGTCACGGAGGATGGGGGGCACGTATGTCAAGAAGATAGAGCGCCCGGTGCGAGTGACACACCGTCTGCTACGTAGCAGCAAGAACGAGGAGGTGACAGACAAGATGCGTTATGTCGAGAAGTTCAATAGACATGGCGAAGCGAACATCCGCATCATTTTGGAGGAATGGTTTTGGGACTCACTAGATTTTGGCGGTATGTAAAAGCAAGCATGGGGTTGTGGGATCCGTCAATTAGCTCAAGCGATAGGTACGCAGACTACTTATTCTCCGCTGAGGAAAGGTCGCTGTCTCACATAATGCCCGCACAGGTGCAAATGTCGCCCCTAATGTCTCTCTTCGTTCGACACATCTCCTGTGTCCTTCGGGCACTGGCCCGAAGGTTAAGAAAGCGCGCGGATGGGGCATTCCCGTCGTCGATATGTCGTGGCTGGCTGATATCATTAGGACGGGGTCTATACCGCCGGTGCAGACCCACGATGGAATTCCCGCATCACCCGAGCTGGAGCGCAGGGGCACTGTGGGCGTAGACCCAATCAAAGTCGACCGCATCAAGGTCGACCGCAAGGGCAAGGGTAAAGAGGAAGCAGGCGAACTTTCCGAGACCGACAGCACGAATGATGGGTAGAGCGACGCAGGAGGAGCAAAGCATGCCGAACATGGACCAGCCGTCGACGAATCTCACGACAGCTTCACTATGTTCGAGGAAGGAGTGTCAGATGTTCCTCCATGGCCAATTGACGCTGTTCCACCGGAGGACGGCGCGTGTTTCGGACAGCCGAATGGACTGCTAGCGATGACGCAAAAGTTGCCGGCGGCGATGCCTCACGCTAAATCGCCCTCATCTCGACCATTTCTCAGGACCAATT
>NW_012133460.1:0-1952 GCF_000313525.1 Fibroporia radiculosa | reverse complement strand
CCCGCCGGGCGTGGAGGGCGGCGGTGATGTGCTGCCGGTGTACGTCCCGCCCGGCGAGGTGGGCGAGGGCAGCGTCCTGCCCGCGGACGACTCGTCGGAGGCGAAGAAGTCCGCGAGTGGGAGAGATCCTGCGCACGGGAGGGGCGCGCGCGTGCCGAGTTTCTAGGATATCATTTGCGCCCATGGGATATAGGTGGGCGTCGTGTTTGATCTGTTTGGCAGTTATTTTATTTTATCTTATTTGACACGCCAGTGACGAGGACGCTTCGCCAGTGTAATTTCCAGTCATGTATTTTATCATGTATCACTATACGATTCGTACGTAATAATCGCATCCGAGTCTCAGTCGCTCGAGTAGACACGCCCTGGCAGATTTGCTACTATTCATCGACTTTATCCGGGGAAGTTCTCTTCGTGCGCACCGCTTCAATAGGTGACATTCCCCGCCCATGAGTCACAAGCACCGGGACCCTACTTCACGCGGCCACTCGGCCGTCCATACGTCCACAGCGCACCAGCAGAGCTATGGCCTGCTCCTGCCTGCCCGCACCATTTGAAGACAAGTGCCTGGGTGGCTGTAGCACCGACTTTACACAATTGGATTGTGAAGTCAGTATGCCAACACTTCACATAGACATACATACACACCATCAATGTAAACGACATATTTGATGGAGCGAGGGTGCGCCGTACAGTTGAATAGTGGTATAGTATATATTATTGACAGCGGTGTCGTCCGACCTCGTGCCAGATGCCGTGTACATGCGCTCTTGTCCTGTCAGGGGTTATGGACGTACTCATCACTCTCAGCCAAGTTTATTATCTTTGGACTAACCGCACAGGCCACCAGGCGTGAATGTCTATTGCATTCTTTCAGAATGGCATCTGAACCACTTTTTACACTAATTAGGACAGATAATCTAGTTCAGAAGTTGATGGCCTACATCGTCAACACCGGTGCTTTGACAATGTAAGTCGACTCCGAATCTGCCTGTTTTATAATGTGTTGACTCACAGTCCTGAAGGTGTGTTACGATGGCAGTCATGGCAACGGTTTGAGCCCTTGTCGAAATTGAGTGCCTCCTTTGTTTACCCATGCTGTGCCTAGTTTTGGGCACCAGCCTTGAGGAATAGTCTGATCTTTGGTAGATTGTACGAGATTCAGAGCAAACGTTAGCATTCTTCAGATCTAGCCACTTCCTCCGCTGACACGCTGCAAAAGTGTATGCAAACTCCCTGATTGCCATGTGCGATGTCTTTCTTTCCTGTGACTGGGCCTAGATTACCACTACTTGATCTTCTTCTAGGCTGAACGCACGACGGCACCATAGCCTCATAGCTGGACGACAGCATTCGTCTAACCTCGTTGAGATCGTGCTTCATACTGCGAGCCGTGGATTGTCCAGACCGGTACGCACAGTCTTTCCTATTAGTTTTGACAAGTACCCTATTATTGACGATGTGGGGTCAGCAAAACATCGAGATACCCTGTGAAACAACAGAGGTCATCGATGATAGTATAAGCAAGAACGGCGCGACTGGAAAGGATTAATACGGTGTGCCCGGATGCTGCTATTGTAGTTTTGATGGTTCCAATCGGTCTCGAATTGACATGAATGAGATTTGTTGCGCATGGGGATAATATAAGCTTTGATTTGCATTTGGAAGAGATATCGTATCACCATCTCTAGTACTACGAGTAGCACGCACTTCAACACGGTTTTCAGTATTCTCAGTCACCGGAGTGGACGCGCCCCGGCAGAGTTGCCACCATTCACCGAGTCAATCCGGGCTCAAAGTTCTCGTCATACGCACCACTTCAATAGGTGGCACGCCCCGCCCACGGGTCACAAGCACTGGGGCCCTGGCCCACGCGGCCACTCGTCCGGCCACACGTCCACAGCGCACCGGAACCTCCACACCGCGGCACGCAGCTACGGCCTGCCCGCATC
>NW_012133459.1:22335-24890 GCF_000313525.1 Fibroporia radiculosa | reverse complement strand
TAATTCAATTTGTCGAATTCTTCTAAACTGAGGTTTAGAGAAATCCGGTGTTTTCCCTTTATTTCCTCCAGTACTAGAAGCTGTGTTTGCTGCTGCGGGTTTAGCCGCAGAGTCTCCTGTTTTCTTCTTTGGGCACGTTCTGCCCCAATGTCCTGGTTTGCCGCAAATGTAGCATACACCCTTTTTCTGCGCCTCCTGCATACTCAAAGCATTGCCCTTCTGTCGCTTCCTTGGATCAGGAGTGCTCCTTTGGTGTTGAGTTTGTCTGGAGCCAGACTGCTTCTGTTTGGATGTATTATCTACCTCCATGGCGTTTGGATCTTTATATGCCGGTCCCATTGAAGATACAGATTGATGAATATCCATGTCTTTGCAAATGTCGAGTACGTAATCACAGTACTCCAACCATTTCTTGGGCCATTGGGAACTTCCCCTTGCCGCAAGGACATTTTTAATCTCTCTGTGCAATCTATCTCTGATTGCAGCGATTAATTCATTATCTGTTGACTTCACGAGGTCTGCCAGGCCTCTGAATTCCCCAATAAACTTTGCAGTGTCAACTGCTGCAATCTTGTCATATTTCCTGAGCATTTTCAGGAATTCCTGACGTGCATCTTCTTCTTGATCTGTTATCGTAAAAGCCCTTCGTATTTGGTGTAGGAAATCTTCATATTTCCCCAAATCTTTGGAGTCTTTTACCATGCGATAATAATTTCCGGCCACTACATGGGCACAGCCTTCCAACAAAGCAAGTACACCAGTGATTCAGTCTCTGTCCGAAGTCACCCTTTGGTGTGCGTACCATATGGCCAGTTTTTCAACGAACTGTTCAAAGGTCTGTTCCTTTGAGTTGTTTGCAAACCTTCCTGGTTGTGCAATCCTGAACCTCCTTTCTTCTTGTTCTTGCGACATCTGTGTCGCTGGCTGTTGTGCCACTTGTGCTACATGTTGATTTAATTGCTCTACGAGCGAATTATAATCTGTGCGCAATTGTATGTTTGCATTCTCGACTGCAGCCAGGTGAACATCGGCAGCGGTGATTTCATCCTGTTGGTCCAAAATCTTTCGCTCCAATCGTCCTGTCTGTGTGAATACATCCTTGAAGACCCTTTGAACTTCTAGTTAGAGCGATCTGGTGGTAGAATCTAGTATCTCCTTCCATGCTCGTCTAGTAACTTTATTGCTTTCTCCTGGATAGTATCTTGCTATTACACGCTCGTTGATTTGAGGGTCTAATAGATACCAAGATAGGTCGGGTTCGATCCCAGCCATTGGTATGGGTGTAGAGGATGACGACATATTTCAATTGCAATGTAGATGGTACAATTTTGTAGTAAGCATCCTTGGTTTACTACTGACGTCCGATTGATTAAAGATAAAAAAACTTCAGAGCATGTTATTCCAAATAACACTGTCTCTGCCCAACTCCGCGTGATCACTTTCCTGCAATATCTCCTTCACTAGTCTTCCGAGGTTCCTATACCTCACGTCACCAAACTTGTCTCTGACTCGATTTACAAACTGCACAAGTAACCTTCTTGTGACCGGTCCGTAAACGTCTGCTCCTCGATAATTAATATTTGATAGGATGCCACCTATTCGTCGTATTAAAAATCAGATCTGCTCTTGCTGCATTGTATTCAAAAGTGAATATCCCATCTTATGCTGCAGACCTTGCAGATCGCAATGGATGTGATTCAAGTGTTGCTTGTTTACAAAGGCCGAGGAGTCTTCTCGATGTCTTCTTTGTCAATGAGCCTGTCGTACCCCTTCAGCTCTGGTGTAGGGCTGTGGTACGTACTCAATGGTTTGTTCTGGTCCCACTCGGAACCTATCAATGTCCTCTTGGACAGAGTCGGTGATGGGGGGAGGGGTGTGTATGCGAGAGTAAGGGTGGTGGTACCGTTGCTGCTCGCCAGGCATATCCCTAAGCATGGTCCTCCTGCTTTGTAGCCAAGGAAGGAACAGTCTTGAGGGAGCCACGCGCTCTCGTCGATCTCCTTCTGAGATTGAAGAAGAGCTTACGCTCGATTCAGTGCTGACTATTGTTGAGGATGCTATTGGATCCTCCGCTATTTCTCCGGTTTCCACGTACTCCAATGAATCTTCTTCTTGCTCCCGAGTTTCTTCAAGTCCTTCTGCAAGTCCTAAGAAATTAGGGCGAAGACAATTGTCTTCGTAGGTGGGAGGTTGGGGCAAATAGGATGGTGGTGGTGGCGAGTAAGGAGGGGCTGCTTCTCTCCTAAACTCGTCAGCTAGTGGGTGATGATGTGGCGCTTGGCTCAAGTTGAAGTCGTTCGGGTCGCCGCCCGATTTCTCTGTATGAGCTCTTTCGACTACTCCTGTAATCAAATCATTCTGAACCGCAGCTAAAATAAGCTCGGCTTCAGGTCCTCCAACTCTCTGCCAGAGTTCTTCTTCGGATCAGCTTCTGGCAATCTCGACTAGTTCCGGGGAGTCGGCAACTCGTCGCAAGATGTCACAGTTTTACATATATTTTTCCTATTTTTATTACATTTTCTACGCCTTTTCTATGGCTATTGGAACATATCTTT
>NW_012133459.1:21225-22096 GCF_000313525.1 Fibroporia radiculosa | reverse complement strand
CCTGCCATTACTGGCTAGCGACTATAGGTAGTACATCATTGATTACCAGCGTATCGGTGCGGCAGTTCCTGGCAGAACTGTACAGCACCCTCACACGTGACTTATCAGTCAGCGCAGAGTATCAGGAGTCCTAAATAGTGTCTGGGGTCCTAGAACTCATGTATATAAACCCTGCCAGTCTGAGCGTCAACCTCAGACTGAACTATCTTGTCGACCACCACCACTGCGTGTCATCACCCTAAGACCAACTCTATCAAAACCTTCAACTCCTACAACTATTGAAAGGTGAGTATCTAGGCGTGTTGTGATACAAGAACCACTGTGTAGGGATTGGCTGTTGAGGTGATGATGGGGTAGGCAAATTGCTTGCCTCTACTTCTTCTTGAACGCTGGTGTCCTGTTCTCCTAACCTAATAGACTCCCAAAGAGTCTCCGCTAAACCGATGTACTCCCTAAAGAGTTCTTCTTCCGTGGGGGTGTTGAGTCCTCCAGCGGCAAGCCTAGCAAGACATCCTTCGACAAATTGTAGTTGTTCGGTAGGGGTCCCAAAGAATGGGAAGTGGGTAAGGGGGGAATGGGTACAAGCTTCTTGAAGGTCCTGGGCAAACTGAGAAGCATGCAACGACACTTCCAAGGTGGAGTGAGTTTATCTGTTAAAGCAAACGAGATGGCCCAGAAGGAAGGTGGTCAACGATGACAGTCGACAAATAGGATAGACTTGTCCTAATGTCAAAGTATCGCCCTGATACTTGACTCCCTATCTAACCCTAACCCCTAATCACTCACTTGTAGTGGTAAAGGTTGTTTGCTTGAGTTCGTGGGTGGGCTATAGGAGCTGGTAGGCTCAAGGTTAAGAGTAGAGAAGTTGACG
>NW_012133459.1:1475-21215 GCF_000313525.1 Fibroporia radiculosa | reverse complement strand
GCGTGTCACCACCTAAGCCCAACTCTATCAAACCTTTCAACCTCCTACAAACACTTGAAAGGTGAGTAGCTATCATGTTGTGATAATAATGGGGATTCTCCCTCAAAGCTGGGCTCCCAGAATAAGGCCGCCACTGAAAGATCCCAATTGGATTGGAGTGAGGTCTTGATGCTTTGAAGATATTGAAGAATGGTCGAAAATGTTTTTGTGTTGAGGTATTGCAGGCTTTCCCAAAGGTAGACATTTTGAATGCTTCAAATGTCAATTTTGGCTTGAAGCACACCCATGTGCTACATGGGCCTATCAGCGTGTGAACACTCTGCCTCATGTATAGTCAGTAGTTCTACAATGATGATCACCTGAATGGCTGTGTGTGTTCCTAGTACAAATGGGGAAATTTCTGTGTGAACATATGATAGCCAATTTACCATGCTTTTGATGAGCTGAACACCTGACTAGTAACATGTCACCATGCATAGTGTATTCTTATCTAGGTAGATATCTAATCGGATAAGATGTAGATCATCTAGATGCTTGAGATAAGATAGATGCTATGAAATTCTGTAACAGTATCCTCCTTATACTTATATATCATTACATTGCACATTCCCCACACTACATATTTTTTTACAGGCAGAACAGAATAGATCCCCATAGTCAAATATGCAGGGGACAAAACTGTTGCAATGGGTTTAGGGTAATAATTCATCAATAACTTGGACAATACCTAATTAAATCATGTGTTTGTGGGGTCTATCATATAGCCCAGATCCTAGGCCTTCCAATGGTATCCATGTATACTATGTGTAAATGGCTGGTTCATTAGATATAGGCCAAGCAACACAACTGTTGCAAACATTGCAATACTTTTGTCCCCTACTGTATCAGTTGATGAGTTGAATCAAGGAACTGATAGATGGAGATGGAGAGGGTGACATCTGAGATGAATTAGTGATGTGAACAACAACAGATAAACAGAGATGGTGCACATCAATGAAATGGATATTTGCTATAGTTAGATCATACAGGGTCAATGAGGACAAGGCAAGAAAGAAAAGAAACTCTCCCTGAAACTTTGGCAGAATCAGTGATGGACAGCAGCAGTTAGACATAGGTGAAACTGATAGATGGAGATCATACACATCAAACCAGAAATAGATAGTACAGGGTCTGGGAGACAATGAGCAAGATAAAATAAAAACCCCCCAGTAAGACTGTAACAGCAGTGACTCTTGGACAATGCAGTTCTGGGCATGCTTGCTCTGATTGCCTTCAACATGGTTGCCAAAATCTAAAATGCAAGGTTGAACCTACCTTGTATCATTACCATATACATAGTTCTAGTTGTTATCAATATTGTATATAGGTGACTGACTGAAGCAATGCATAGGATGTGAGAAGTGTGTATGCATATGTCGCCCACAATTGCTCTTGTAACTCAACTTGATTTCTTGTTGTGGTTCTGAATACTGAATATTTAATCCTTGCACATATATTTGCCTATACACATTGTCAAAATCGTATATACAAACAATTGTTCTGCTTGAACAAATCAGATCAGTAATATTTGCGTGAAGGTGTATCTATTCTAACATGATTTGTAATGACAAATACACCAAATACAAAAATGAGTAATCCTATGGAATCTTTTCAGTGTTCTGCTGATGAAAGGATGCTCAAACTAGGTGACAATTCTAAGCTGCTCGTCGATAGGTTCGGAGACAATGATAGCGTCAGTGTGAGTCCCGAGACAAGCTTGCATGTAGTGCCAACATAGCACTATGGGTAATTCGCTCGGTGTGAGGTTGTCTCCACACACACCCCTGCTGGAATGACACAGCTATCCCAAACCATGTTCCTGAGTCCATATTGAAACTACATACCGCCGATTCAGCTGTTCAATGGCACATAAACAATGCAACAAAATATGCCTCTCTAATCACGCCATGCATTTATGCAACAATGCCATTAAATATCCGCACTACCGCGAATGGTGAACACCGGTATCGAGGTTTCCATGATTCTTAAGCAGTATGACTGCTAGTGCGGATGTGCATCAACATTACTGACTGTATAAATGCATGCGAGCGTGAACTGTACCTTTCGATTGCGATGATTAGGTATGAGTTGGTTCCCTAGGAAGGAATCCGACTGTCGTCCAATAATTCAGCCATTTTTCTACGTCTTCTCCGGAGAGCTGCGGTAGGTTTGGATCGCGCAGAATGCCGGAGACTTTGAGTGCATTCTCCATCAAGTTATCATGTGTGATTGCACTCATAATATCAGGCTTCGGCTTCCCAACATCAAATGGAAGACGGAAGAACTCGAGCAACCGAAGTCCGGGCTTGAGATAATGGATGGCATCTTGATTGTGGGCTGAAGGTAAGCCACGATCAAGGCGCGTGAACCAGTCCGAATAAGCGACAAGAGGAACTCGCAAGAAGGTCCTCATATGCTCCATAATGTCTGTCCATGCAACAGGACGGGGGTGCCGGAGATGAAAAAATCGCTCTAGGGAATGCATGAACTCAATCATTACTCGGGCGGCCGTGTCAACCGGTAGCCATGAGACGCTCTACTCACAAACCTTCAGCAGTCGCAGTATATAGGGTGCTGGTGCGACTTACTCCAGAACCATCTGGCAGGCATCCTAGTGCAACACTCGTGGAAACAAGTGAAGGGATCCATTCGGAAGTTCGCCATGCACCATTCGCACCACCGGTCAATTGGCCGACACGCACTATGGTCGTTTGGACCAAATCCCTCTCGGATGCGATACAGAGCAGGCGCTCGCCCACCCATTTAGATTCGCAGTATCCGGCACCAACTGCGACAGCAGGGTCTTCTATCTCAACTTCTGCTGCAGAAACGGAGGTGGGAAGACCTTGAATAATAGTCAACGGCATAGTGCGCGGGAAGTTAGCCGAAATCGTACGTCTGAAAATTCCTGCCGTACTGGCAAAGGTGAACTTGACTTGGCTCTTGCATCCAGACGCAAAATCAATGAGGATTCGTAGACCTTGGATTGCTGGCTCGAAAGTGGAAAGCTGAGCGTCGAAATTTATCGGCCACGCTAACCATGTCCGAGTCGTAACTCAGAACTTTCACTGAATAAGTATCTTCAAATTGGGACATACCAAGATGCACGATGTGTGTAACAGATTGGGTCATCTAAAACATTCCATGTCAGAACATGAGACGAAGGAAGACCGATATATTACCTCCGACAGAAGTTTCTCAGACAGTCCCAGATCTGTTGCAAGGAAGTCACATCCCACTAGGACAAGGTTGCTCATTTGCAGCAGATCTTCGTTCAAGCCACGCGTCGAGAATGCATTTCTTTGTCTTTGGATTGCGGATCCCTGAGTATAATCCACGCGTATCAGGGCGTATATTTGATACAGCGAATGTTGTAGAAGATGAGAGAGCATATGTGCCCCCAGACTACCTGTTGTGCCGGTGATGAGCACTGCCGGGGTTGAGGACTGCCCTTGTGATTGTCGTATACCGGATGGCAGGTTTGTAGCGAACCTTTCGACCATATCAAGCATTTCTTCGACCTTCTCTTTCGTCAAGGTATCGTGACTGTCACTAAGGCTAGTCAAAGCGATATCACGCTTCTGGGCGAACTGAAACTCGAGACTCGCTAAAGTCATGTCGGCGAGCAGCTGAATTTGGGTGATGGTCATGATCGGCCGGAGAGAATGTGAGAGGGAGGCGGCTGAGAGCGAATCAAGGCCGTATGTGGTGAATGGGACGTCGGCAGATAGGTCGTTAGGCGCGATATCAAGAATCTTACATACAATACCACGTAGCGTCGACGGCTGATCCTCTTGCTCTCCCTCCAGTGGATTTGGAGCATTCTCGGTAATCAGGTGGTCGTAGAGTGGGGAAGAGCCCAGACATTGCCGAACAAGGTTCCAGTTGAAGTCTGGCACATACTGCCAAACAGACCCTTTGCTCAAGTTGCGAATGCTGTCTCCAATGTAGTCACAGAGTTCTGGAAATGCGCGTTTAAGTATTGAGGTACAGGTGTCTGTTGATGACCACAACTCACCCGCGGCTGTCATTCCCCAGGGATACAGATGCTTGAATCGCGCCCATTGAAGTGGATCTGAGGTCGAGATATTGACATGGAACCCGGTGTCGGTAATGAACGGAGAGATAAATGCTATAGCATTGCGATATTTTCGAATTACTGCAGACAAAGCTGTGTTGGCACTGAACACGAATGGGAACATGAGCGCAACGCATCACGCATCGATGCGGAAATCACTGACCATGCATAATTAGTTTGACCCGCATTACCGAACAATCCGACAGTTGACGACATCGCAATCAGGAAGTCCAAGGCACTGATATCAATAACACGCTCTACAACTTCCATAACCCCCACTTTCGATGTAATCGATGATTCGAAAGTTTCTGCTGTTTGCATTAGGAATGTGCAATCGTTGTAGAGGGTTGTGAGAATCATGCAACCTCCCAAGCGGTCCCCGAGTGATTTTACTAGACTGTGCATGGCGCTCGCGCACAGCGCATCCACCGCTTCTGTTCTGAATGTAAGGTCTGGCAAGCTACTGAGGTACGCAAGAAGACGCTGAGAGATGAATTCATCTTTCTTGGCTAGTGATTGTAGTCCTGATCTAGAAGTCAACACAATTTCTCTAGCTCCATTCTATAGCAAATGTGGCATAAAGAAGTCAACATCTCAGTAGAATTTCCATGTCAACATTTCGCTTACCTTGTACATCCAGAGCGCAATATGCAACCCGAGACTGCCGATACCACCTACCAGTATATATGCTTTCCTTCGGTTAAAGAGACTATGGTCCGACTCTACAACTGCGGGACAAGAAGCCGGAAGTAGATCTGTCGAGGGTGTGATAGCCTCTGTCATGCGAGGGCATGCTGAAATTGCACACCGCAGTGCGTCTCCGATGAGCCATGGGTCATCGGCCAACAGCTTTCTGATCCCGCTTGAAGGATCGTTCCAGAGGAATATCTTCGTAGAGTCGGATAGGGTATGCAACTTCAACTGAACTGGCTCATCAAGTGTGGCAGATACGACGACACTGGGGCGCCGTGAGATGGCCTGTTGGATCTCTGACGTACATGCATATGAAGGAAATGCGACTACGCGCAAGTGAATATCTTCGTAGATCTCGGCAATGCGCTGGCCAAGATCAGTGTCCGAATGAGTTACTACGATCTGAGATCGTCTCAGACGATGAGGTTGCAAGAATGCAGCCTGGCCGATAGCAAGGACAGCGATCACATATGCCAGAACATGGGGAGCACTTGCTGCTCCTTCCGTGCAAGACCAAGTATGTTCGGCTATGCTTCCGATGTGGGAAATGACGACGTTTGTTGGATGATCGAACGTAATTCCTGTGACCAGTTTTTGACTGTCGTCAGCTCGACCCACAAAAGCCCATGCTGATCCTGTTCGACAAGTGATGCCGATGATGCGAATCAATACGTGATCGTCTGGGACGTCGGGATCACGAATGTGTTTGAGTGTTGACATCTCGTAACGCCAAGGTTTGTCAGGGTCAAATTCATCATTGGTCCTCAGGATTGGTAATTGCTCGATCCTCGGAACGACGATCGACCCGTCTGCGAGAACCAACGTCTCGTCTTCACATTGAGGAACAGATGCGAGATATCGAACTTCTTCCACGCGCTCCTCAAAAGTCCACTTCGTACTGAAGATAATATGCCGCACTGACCATGAAGGATACTCTCTTCGAAGTGATCGAGTGAATCCTAGAGAAGCCTCGCCGTCAATTCCTTCGGTCGCGGTGAACCAAAGCGAAATTGTCGCCAAAGGATCCATGCTGGACACCAGTGGTTGTAAACTGATTTCCTCTCCTCTCTTGAAACCCACGACGATGACAGTTGAGCTTAAATAAACCACATTTAGAGATGCGTGCGCAGGATGGGCATTATTACCAATGGCGGTAGGGCTTTCCAGTGAAATAATGTTGTCCGATGAAAAAGGCCTTGAAATCCCGGCCTCAGATAGACCTGATGGTACGCGTTCTGTCCTAGAACGAGTGTGCCCATAATCCGCTCGTCGATAAACCACTTGGAAACCACGTTTAGGACGAGTGATCGAATGCCCATGAAGTCCAACCTCAAGTTCCTCGATCGTGCAGATACATTCTCCGGTCTCGTCTGTAACGGAAACATTGTAGACGAGCGATTCTGCGCCACATGGGAATTAATGAAGGTCAATTAAGGTAGTAAAGCTTCATACCGAGAGACCATCGCACGAATGTAGCGTGTGTATAGACTATGCGTGGAAATGGTATCGCATCCAAGGCACGATGCATTGTAAAGACACCGATCTTTGCTGGAAGGTAATAATTGGATTCATTCCTAACACCAGTGACTGCTGGATGAACCAGTATGTGGATTGCGGCATCCAGTATAGCGGGATGGAAGCGGTAGTCTGAAATACTAAAGAGGCGTCAAAAGATACGTCTCACCCTAAATACGTCTTCCAATTTCTTACTTTTCTAGATCTTCACTTGCTCCCCTCAATTTCACAAGGATTTCTTCGCGGCCAAGCGGATCGCGACCCCGACTCCAAGAGATGATCCTTCGGTATGTTGGTCCATACTGAGCAAAATTAGCGAACTCTTCGTAGAATCCTGGTATTTTTAAAGGATCTGAGCATTGTTGGTCTGCTTCACAATATCAGACGTACCCTTCATGTCAATCTGTCTTAACCGAGCTCGAATCAAATCAAGTTGAAGACGATGAACCCCGTCCTCTGGATTAGTGGTCATTGAGAGGTGACCGCTAGCATGAAGACGGTTATACTGTGCACATCGTTAGTCACCATACGTGCCAATCTTTACATAAACCGTACAGTTGGGGGCCATACAGTGGTAAATTCCGTAGCAGATGCACTGGATACATTCCAGAACGGGCCGTCTAGCTTGACATTCACCGGAGTGGGGCGCTCAGAAGACAGAGAAAGTATGGAATGGAAATTGATATCAAACAGCTTTCTGGCCCCGAATTCAAGGGCCTACCAAGAGAATCAATGTCAGAGTCGAGTGCTGACGATCATGGCTACACGTACCATCTCGATGTATCCTGCCGCGGGCATAATCGGCTGATTTTTGATGACATGATCCGCGAGGCCCGGATGCGTCTTGGCGTTTACTTGTAGCTGAGGATAATTCAAGGGGCCATTCCGCACTTGGCCCTGTCTCTGTGTTTCAAAGGTGGGCGCCTTATACGACACTTCTCGCTTTGAGAAGGGAAACGACAGCGCGGAATGCTCAAGAGAAGGAGTAGTGCCATAGAGCGCATCGAAGTTGACGCGGATATGACTCGTACTGACCAGTCTACCAAGGAAAGTCAAGAACTCCGTGATCTCCCCAAGAGCCTGAGCTGATTTCGATCGCCTGAGCGGACACACCACCTTCGCGGTACCAGTCGCAGAGATAGACGAGATATAGCTGGAAAGGACAGGATGAGGCCCAATCTCGATGAAAGTCGCGTCCGGATGCTCGGAGAGCGCACTTTGAATAGCGGACGTGAATTTGACAGGCTTCCGTGTGTTTTCCCAGAAATATTGGGCATCGAAGCATGCATTGAACTTCTCACCAGAAAGGGTAGAGAAGACATTGACGGAGGGCTGTTTCACGGTAGATCGAGTGAATACCTCACCGACCAAGGTTTGATATTCATTTCGACAAAGTTCCATCATGGATGAATGGACGGGGATTTTGGTGCGAAGTCGGGTGGCAAAAATTCCCTTTGCCTTCGCATACTCTACTGCTAAGTCGATCTGTAATGCAGAGCCAGACAATGTTACCGCCTCGGGAGCATTATAACACCCGATTTCCACCTTTGTGCAATGCTGGTTGCGTATGGCCCCGGAGATTATCTCGTGAGCGTAATAAGGAGAACAGGCAAGGGCGGCCATGGTCCCGTTTGAATCTTCTAGAAGTGACATGGCTTTCCCTCTCGCGATTGCTAGCTCGACTGCAAGAGCTTTGCTCCCCGCGCCAGAAGTATAAAGGACAGCCGTCTCTCCCGCAGAATGTCCGATGACGGCATCAGGATGAATCCCCAGTTCGGACAACGCATCAAACAACGCAATCTGAAGGATCGTAAGCGCAGGGAGGCTGACAGCAATAGGCCAAACTGAGCCGAAGGGATCGTCGACAGATGCTTCACTGAAGAGGCTGAAGTCTTGAATCATAGACTTTCCAGTTACGCTTCTGTGCACATCGTCTAGCTCGATTACTGTGCGTCGGAAAGGAATACATGTCTTGAATAGTTCACGACCCACTAAAACATCACTCAACCATTTAAAACACGTTTCGAGAGCTAGTTAAGGTACTTACTGTTCCAGTGCTGAGGGCCTTGTCCCGAAAACACGAAAATGAGCGGCGTTGGAGTCTTGGGAATGAGACTAGGTTTACTGAACTGAGAAAGGACGCCATTATGTGCTATGGCGTAGGCCCTCCAAGTCATCGATCGTGATCGCCGACTGAGCATTCGGGAGAATGAATGGAGCACATTTGGCAATGTGGGTGCCTGTGATGTAAGCATATCCGCAACCGCTGTGGCAGACCGAGGGGAAAGTCCTCCGGAAATCAGTAAATAAGGGGGAGTGAAAGTGAATGCTGCGTCATTGCATCTCCAAAATGTCGAAGGTATATAAATGCGAAGAGGGGGCCCTTCAACAACGCAATGTCCGTTTGCACCTCCAATTCCAGAGCTGGTCATTGCAACGAGTGGGGCAGTGGAAGCTGGGTGATGGGACAGAGGCTCCGGCGTCACGGGTACTCGAAGTGAATATTCCTTCCACTTGATCGCGGGATTAGGAGACCTTAAGTTGACCGTAGGAGGAATCATGCCCGTAGCAAAGATAGAACAGACTTTGCACATTGATGCAAGGAATGCCGTGATTTCAGTATGACTAGAACATAGTATTCAGTGTGAGTAGATCTAACCGCGCGTATGAGAATATTAATACCCAATATTCCCCTTAACACTTCCCGCTAAGATCTCACCATCTCTTTTGAATTTCGCCCCCACCCAGTTCGCCTCCGTTGGATCGCCTTGTGCAGTGCCTGTAGCAACTCAGTAAGTTCGAAATGTAGAAATATATATAAAAGCGAATATATATAAAAGCGCCTGAAACACACCGGTAGCATGCAACTCGATAAAATCCACATCTTGGGGTCGGCGGTTTGCCTGTGAAAATGCGCGCAACATGGCGTCCTCTTGCGCAGATGCGACCGGCGCGTTCACTGGTGCAAGTGATCCAGATGAATTAACGCCCGTGCCCAGAATCTACATATCAGAGCAAATGAGCCCCTTATGCCGTCGCATTGGCATTAACTTACCACACCGTAGATCGGATCATTATCCCGAAGCGCCGCGCTGAGTGGCTTCAACACCATGGATACTACCCCTTCCCCTCTGCCAAATCTGAATACTATATCAGTTTTATCTTAAACTCATGAGAAAGCTTTAACTCCTTACCCGTCTGCCGACGCGTCAAATGGTTTGCATTTCCCGTCAAAAGAGAGTATCCCTCCCCGCGAGTACAATAGCCATTCAGAAAATCTGAGCGCATTGATTGTAAGCGTGCCCTAACTTCGAATGAGCATATCGAGCGCCGACAGCTTGCTTACCTATTATTGATCTGACAACCACCAACTACGGCCGCCTCGCATTCACCATCACGAATAGCCTGGATGGCGAGATGCGTGGCATAGACAGTAGAGCTACATGCTGTATCCAGAGGAACGGATGGGCCTCGGAGATCAAGGTGATATGAAACACGATTTGCGATCATCGCAGGCGCATATGCAAAGGATCCTTGTGCCTCTGCGTCGAGCTGAATACAGAAATGTATGATTTAACACACTAAGCATTGGAATCATGAAGACTATCACTCACATGGCCTGATATCGAAAAAATGTCGTGCGCGGTACCCGACATGTAACAGCCGATATTCCGGCCCCTGTAATCGATCCCGGAATCGAGTAGACTAAGGAATGACGATTCGATTAACTTGCGAGTCGCCACAGGCATAAGATGGGCATCCTTTGCCGTAGCTCCAAATTCAAGATAGTCAAAGAGATTCACGTCCTTCAAAAACGCTCCAGTATTGGTGTGAACTTGACCGATACCATCGCCACGAATACTGCCCAAAACCGACGGCTTGTTAATGCAATGAGTAGCATCTCGAGTTGCTTCTTCTACCTACAATTCGATATTAAATCGTTCCAGGGGGATCTTCTCGTAAGCTTCTCCGCTTTCCAGCAAGAATTTGGAAAATGATTTGAAATCGAGGTTTTGCTTGCTCCAGCTGCCACTCGGTAGCTCAGCAGCGATACCAACCTATTGTAGGGCATTGGATCGATCAAGGAAGAGAAGGGGCATGGGGACATACAATTGCAATGGGAATATTTCCGCTTGAATTCATGTCTGTTTATGCTACCAGGGAAGTCGCGGCTGTTGTTCTTATGTAGCTGGAGTCATTCATCTCTTGAGGCACTCGTCGGACTCTTTTGACTGAGAAAGCTGCCCATATTTGGGGACTTAAAACCTATTGAGGATTTCAGATATCTGTGTCGCACATTCTTCCGACGAGCTCATTGGATCACCACCGCCCGTGCGGAGACTAGGGCTTATCGCATAAGCAACCAAGAGTGCTCCAGATGCATCGTCATACGCAAATCTAGCACACCTGAGAATATTCTGTCCAAGAGTGATATATTTCGATGCGATCTTGAGCGTTATCAGGTTCTAGCTTGCAATTAAAGTCGCAAGATAGACGGGAAATAATGCACCTGGCAAAACTTCCAACGCAGATAAGCGCTTGACATCCGATAACTTCAGGTCGCACACCTTGAATGATCTATAAATACACACATGCATCATTCAGCGAATGGGAGTTCTGTCAGTTGAGAACTTACGAGAGCATTAGAAGGGTGAATCGCGCGAATACTGCCAGTCTAGTACCTCAGGCCCCATGCACATGACCGGCATACTACTACTAACAAAATTCAACTTGAACTAGCAGAAGTGCAGTGGTGTGAGAATAGTCAGCGGCGACTCGACACGACGAGTCAAGATGCGTGTTTGCAACTCTTTGTAGCACCGCATGTCGTAGCCAATCGGACGCTTGAAAGAGTTGCAACTGTGCACCAAACTATCTATGTACTATGATCTGTGGTGATAAAGTTACTCTTGTCACCTTTACGTGTCCCATGTTCGTCCCAAACAGTATTACTGTGTGGCCAGTCGGCTCAAGTCCGCCCGATCAGTTTTTTTTCTGATTACGCTGCCGCCACTCTCAGAGTGGAGTCCCAGTCCCGAGCCCTTAATTTTGACGATGAGTCTAACGCTGCCCACCGTTGCTTAGCTGGCGAGGCAACGATAATGGCAGTAGCTTTAGAGAAGCTGCCATTCTTAAGTATGCCCACTGGTATGATCGAAGTTGACTTAACTACATCCATATGTATTCACAATTATATGAATAGAAAACCACTGCCTAGAAGAACTCACAAATGGATGCTCAAAACAGTTCGCCTTGGTCCAATATTATCTTCTTCAATTTTTCTAAGTTATGGGTGCCTCCTTAAGCTTAGCGTATCGAGTGAGCTTCGTGCCTCTATTTTTCGTTGGCAGAGTGGTATCAATCATGCGGTCGTATCAGATACGAGTAACGGCATAAGACCAATCAGTGCCGTGTTCCAGAGCAGCATGTTCATGCCATACTGGCTCATAATGCTTCCGAAACAATCATGTTCTCGGACATCTCCCGGAAGAGTGGTTGTCCGATCAAGCGTGCGTTGCTTCATCTCACCAGCTGAATGGCTGCGCAAGAATTCAAGTTTCTTGAAAAGCTCTCCCGCCAAGTGGCATTCCTATCTACCCCTCAACCATGTCTGGCTTGATTACTGGACCAACTGCGAGGGCCCCGCTAGTCTCTGTCAGCTTACAAGGCATAGTATATGGTCAGCATTTCGCAGCTCTTTCATTATTGCTGTCTAACATTACTGATTTCGGCACATGCTCTCAAAGGATTCTCCACATGCATGTTCGGGATGACTGTGTGGGTGCTTACCATTCAGCGCAAAGGAAGGGCAAATAGAGCAATGTTAGCTATATCTTCTTTCATGTGGATTATTGATACACTGGTCAGTTTGCTGTTCGGGGTTGATAATGGGCTTTACTGAACTCGAATGACATTAGCGAATAGTCATAGATATGACCGATCTCGTTGATGCCTTTGTCAATCACTTGCATGATGGACCAGGTGACTCTGGACCTGAGGCGTTCATCTCTGCGTTCTCGAGGCCCATTTCTCTTGTTGATAATGGCATTTACTGTTTGCAAACACTCATTGGTGACGCCGTTGTGGTCTGTATCATTTATTTGTCAATCAAGTAACACTCTGAAGTAGGCTCCCAGATTTATCGTTGCTATATTGTCTGGCAATCGGTATGGATGATTGTGATTCCGTCGTTGGCATGGATGGGCTCCTTAGGTATTTACACCGCGCTTCTCAAAATCAGCACTTATGTCATTCCATGCAGGGAGTATTATCTTTGTTATGTATTCATTTGCCAAAGGAATCGTCACGGGGCAGCGGATTGTCCTGGTATACTCTTTTACCTTGGCAGCCAATTTAACAGCGACTCGTGGGTGCAATCTCTCTGTGTATCGGTTCGCGGCATTCTCATCACCCTTATGCTCTCCATTCTGTCTACAGTGGCACTTGCTTATCGAATTTGGAAAGTCGATAAGGAAGCCAGACATCTCCGCGATTCGTCGAACACTCTCAGACCAGTACTCCTGACAATTATCGAGTCGGGAGCCATCTACACGGCACTTCTGATTTTTGCACTCATTACGGTGACACACGCTCTAGAAGTAGAGTATGTAGTCAACAGTATTGTGAGTATCTTTACTTGAGACATATGAATTTCCTCGTCATGGTCATCAATCTATCATAGATGCCAGCGATGATAGCCATCACTTTCGACATGATCTTCATCCGCATCGGAATAGCTCAGAACGCGAGATCTGGCTACCGAGCTAGCGGTACATTTCCTCTCAGTACGATCATGTTCAAAGAAAACGAAGTAGACAATATCAAGAAAGATTATAGCACAAATGAACTAACTTCCGGAATGGCCTTCGCAGTGAGCGAAGATACGACAACGACACGTGTGTAGTCTGTGCGATCTCGTACCCAAACGTGTCGAAGACACGTCTGGGGTAGCCTAGTAGAGACACCCCCTTCCAGAGGCGCCCTCTAAGCGCCCCATGTAACGGTCACATTAGCCTACTCGGCCCGTCGTAGTTCTAGAAAAAATGAGATTTAATCACCCGATTGCATTCCGTTTTTGGGTAGCTACTCCTACTTACTTCCGTGCGCGAGTAGTCGAAAACACAAATGAAAAATTGTTGTTAGTTACGTACTGTGCGTATCAGAATCGGACGGAGCCCAGTCATCCGAATCATATCAAGATCACAGAACAAGTCCGAGGCTGCTGCCAGTGCGCATAGAATTCACCTGTCATTGTATTGTTGGATGTGTAAACTTGAAGCGATCAAATTCCATCACACGGTTCTTTCTCCATTCTTCCGAGAGATCTCACAGAAGAAGCCGCGGACGGCGGGCATATGGTCGCTGGTGGTCGACGTTTCAATTGTCAACAAGCGTCAACCCTACGAGCGGCCCGAGTTCTCAGCCGCACGCATCAAGCACGCATCTCTTCGCGATTCCAGTCCTGTTCGCACCCATGGTGTTTTCAGCCCTCCGTTAGCTGCTGTTGTCTGCTGTTGTACTGATCTATTCCTTATTTCGCACTGCCTGCATGTGCTTGCACTCATCAAACTCAGGTATTTGAGCTGCTTTCTCTCTCTGGCACTACCAGTCTCCAGCTGCCTGCACGACGATGTCTCTGTACCCTGCGCTTTCTCTTGAAAGCGGCGTTCTCCTTGCTTGCGGATTTGGTGTGGTGAGATGGCCGATTCTTCAGACAGTAAACTGTCTCATTAAGACCCACAGTGTACGTATCTGTGGTTCAAGCGATTCGAGACGAGTGATATCCTCCATGTCTCGATACTCCTTGGGCTTCCACCTGCTATCCCGGTAGCGTTTCTTCGAACCCATCTGGAGTCCACTTTGCTGGCCGGCCTTGTCGCGTATTCTACTTTTTATGTTTCTCTTTTGCTGTCCATCCTCGTGTATCGCATCTCACCGCTACATCCTCTTTGGAGTTATCCGGGTCCCGTCCTATGCAAGATCTCTAAGCTTTGGCTGGTCTACGTTGCGTCTGACGGGAAGTTGCACATGTACTATTATAAGGTACATAAAAAATATGGACCTATCGTTCGTATTGGTATGTTCCACATTAGCCTTTTGAGGATAGTCATTTATCATGATTGCCAACAATAGGCCCAAACGAGTTGTCAGTTGTTGACACTGCTCTACTTCCATCTATCTTGGGTTCGGACGGGATGCCCAAAGGACCTTGTGAGCAAACTCGTTCATTTTCAAATCTACATCCATGTCAATTTGTTTGTGCAGTATGGGAAGGAAGGCGAATTTCAGGGAAGAGAGGTGCGGGTGCAAAGAATGTTAAAGGAAACCTCATCGGTGCCCGCAATAAGCAACAACACACTGAGGCGAGGCGGGTATGGAACCGTGCGTTCACGAGTGCCTCGGTAAAGCGTTACGAGCCCATCGTCATTCGAAGAGCTTCACAGTTAGTGGATGCTTTAAAGAAAAGAGCTGGAAATGAGGAAGTAGATCTCTCGCAGTGGCTAAGCTACTTCTCGTGAGCGCGCTTTTCCGACTTTTATGATGTTGTCTGCTGATTTGCACGATACAAGCTTTGACTTCATGGGTGATTTCGTGTAAGTCTGTTCAGACGTTGTGATTGTTTTCGTCATTGAACCTTGAACTTCAGTTTTGGGGGACCATTCGATCTTCTACGCGATGGCGATAAGAATGACCTTGTAGGTATGATGGAAAATGGTCTTTAGTAAGTTGTGCATCGAAATTTGTCCTCTCCGATTGTGTCTTAATAGCCGTTCCATAGCCTCCCGGCGTTGACGCAACATGTCCCTTGGTGCATTGAGGCTCTTCTCACCCTCCCATTCCTAGGAAAACATATGAAAGGGCTCGGAGAGTTTGCCTTCCAGCAGATCACGAGGCGAATGAAGGAAGGATCAGTACACGATGACCTATTCTATCATCTCGTATGTCCCACTACTTCTGAGCCAGAGTCCGCAGAGCCTCATTTTGGGTTTAGAACGATGAAGGACGAGGAGATACTAGTAGTGGATCGCCTCCACTTCCCGTGCTCATGTCCAATGCCGTCACTGCAATCATCGCTGGTTCTGATACTACTGCCGCGGCACTCAGCAACACATTTTACCTTATGTTGTCCCATCCCAGCTGTTATCGACGCTTGCAAATTGAAGTTGACGCCGCCTTCCCTCCAGGAAGAGGAGAGCCGACTGATTCAGCAAAGCTTGCTCAAATGGAATACTTAAATGCTGTAATGTTCGTCACCATTTTGGCCTTCCCCGGGATAAGCTCACATATGTCTCCGTAGCAACGAATCCCTCCGCTTATATCCTCCTGTTCGTACGTCTCTCCAGCGCGCGCCTCAAATGGGCACCGGTGGGCATATGTTGGGCTCCACGTATGTTGAGCATCCCAATGATAATAACGGTCACATCACACTCATTATGATTTTGTGTAGCATGTTCATCCCGGAGGGAACCGCTATATACGCCCCACCATACGTGTATCATCATGACCCGCGGTATTTCTCCCGCCCTGAAGATTTTTTTCCAGAACGTTGGCTGTCCAAGAACGGCGAGGACAATACTTTTGACCCCAGCGCTTTCATTCCGTTCTCGATGGGACCCGCGAACTGCGTTGGACGGCCTCTTGCGCTGATAGAGATGCGCATGGTCATCGCTTATATCCTTCATGCCTTTGAGCTGCGTTTCGCAAACGGATACGATCCTGCGTCGTATGAGAAGCACCTGCAAGACCTATTCGTTACGCACCGGGGTCCTCTCCCTGTCACCTTAATTGCTCGTGCCGCGAACTAACGTTACGCACACGTTTTTGTGCATGGGCGTGAACTTTACCGAGAAATGTATTTACCTTGTAATACAGCCTGAATATGTGTGTACTGAATCATCTATATACATATATCTGTCCGAATACTGCAAGTAGGACGTTTCAAATCCAATCCGACATCTAAAGCGCTTTGACCTTGGTCGACACAAGATGGGCGATGCAGTTATTAAGTTGCTTGCTGGCGGTACAGGTGTTCCATGGAGTTTGTATATGGCTGATCGGCGACTTCGCTGTCGGCATCGAAAGCTCTTTTCTGGCTCTCACCAAGTTACTGTGGAGCATATTAAGCGAAATGTGGTACAAGGTTTGAGGGCTGAGCCCTAGTGAGAATTGACAAGAATCAAACCGAGAAACTGTGTCATTCAATGAGAAAAACTGAGATAAACCGAATTGGTGCGGATTACATAATTCAGCTTTCTTCACGCGTGTTCAACGTAATTCATTGAGTGACCCAGTTTCTCGATTTAATTAATGTCACTTTCCACTGGGGCTGAGCGGTCATTCTCCGCCCGAGATACGCACTTTTGGCGCACCGTATCAGAAATGAGGCGATAGCAGCTGATATATCACCCAGTCGGGGTTCAGAGATGTGAAGGAGCCGCAGGATACTACCGCCGCGCGGCGTCCGAATGTTACAAGGTTACTATGATCGGGCTGGGTAGCGCTATCATTAGCCTGCGTTACTATGTAACCATATGAGGTTGGACCGCCGAGACCGCACTGGCAGTCCTATCTATAATCTGCTAGACGTTAATGAGGCTCAGAGTTGGAGCTTCAACATTTCGCAGTATTATGATGCATTCGTAACTTACGGCCCCGCTCTCACTTTCTTCGGGGATTCTATACATAGAGCCTCTGAGCCATGGTTTGTGAACATTGGTGTTTACGAATACAGTCCACATCTGATATATCAGGCCATATCTTTCTATATAGACTCCACACACATTTCCGTCACCCTGATCCTGATGTGCTCTTCTCCGAGGCAGTTCCGAAAGTGGTCCTCTTGTGCGGTACGTCACCAAGAACCCTTCCTGTGGGACTTCTAGTGGTTTGACATCTGTCATAGAGACTTCTTCCACCCGCATCCATTCCATAATTCCGGCATGTCTTCTCATTTCTGCATGTAATGATATTGATGTTTTTTTTTACAGAAGTCATAATTTTCCCAAGCCACTAGCTCGACGTGGTTCTGATGTTTATGCCCCTTTATTAATATTTCCTTGAATGTACCCTTTGAAAGGGGCAACCACTCACTTCTTGTCCTATCTTACACACGGCGGTTTTCCGTCATGTCTCAAGTGGGGGACGCCAAAGAAATACGGAGCCCCAGTGCTGACGCGCCGTCACTACTGAACGAGCCGATAGCACCCGTACCTCAAGCTATAACTATACCAGATGGTGGCCTTCGAGCATGGCTAAGTGTCCTAGGAGGGTGAGTGTGCATGCGGTTTGATATATATTGCAGAGATAAAATTTCGAGCAGTTTTTGTGTTCTCGTGTCGACCTTCGGGTATTCCAACTCGTTTGGAGTATTTCAAGACTATTATGTTTTGAAAGGAGCGTCAACTGCCTCGAATGTCAGTTGGATAGGCTCACTTCAAGTGCGTCTTGTATTTCGTGCTTGCTTTTCAAGATCTTACTGAGCATTCTATAGCTATTCCTCATGTTTGCAATGGGCCTTCCTGCAGGGAGGCTATTCGATGCTGGGTATTTCCATCATACCTCCGTCATTGGCAGTTTTCTATACGTGTTTTCGTGAGTAGTAGACGGACAATCTGCAACACGATGAGGCCTTACTTGAAGTAATGTAGGATATTCATGTTGTCACTGGCTGATCCTCGCCGCTACTATCAGCTCGTCCTATCTCAGGGAGTCGGAATGGGATTAGGAAGCGGCCTACTGCTAGTTCCGACAATGTCTGCTCAAGCGCATCACTGGAGGAAAAGGCGTTCGCTTGCAATGGGAATCGTCATGACAGGTCTGCAAGCTTTCCCTTATAGTAATCGTGCACTGGAGTCCGATAGAATTATAGGTTCCGGAGTCGGTGGCCTCATCTATCCAATCATGTTAAACCGACTTATATACAGCAAAGTTGGTTTTGCATGGGGGGTACGGGCCACTGCTTTCTTAACATTGGGACTACTTATCATCGCCAACTGTACTATTACAACGCGACTACCGAGCGCAAAGAACCGGCCTCCTGGACCAAAGCCGGATATCAAGGCAATCCTCAGCGACATGCCATATGTATTAGTATTGGTGACGTGAGTTATTGAAATTGGTTTATGAGGTTCCTCGAGGCTAATACTTGACTATATACAGGGCCTTCCTCGTCCTCTGGGGAATGTTCTATCCATGTATGTTTCCAGCTTGCCTAAACTCCCACGACGTCGTGATACACCCCTTCAGACTTCTACCTGCAGCTCTGGGTTAACCTCCATGGTTTGTCTAACAATCTTGCATTTTATACGGTAAAAAGGTTTTGTAGTTTGTGCATGCAGTTGCTAATGTGACTAGATTGCCATCCTGAATGCATCATCATTGCCGGGGAGAGTGATACCTAATATGCTGGCTGACCGGCTAGGCCCGTTCAATGTATTAATACCCGTCTCATTGATTACGAGTGCACTGGTGTTTGCAATGTTTGGTGCAGGTAACGTTGGGGCCGTGATCGTTTTCTCCATCCTGTATGGATTTTTCTCCGGGGCAGGTGTGTCTTCTTTGTCCTTCTTGTTTGATACGTCATATAACAATGGCTTCAGCTATCGCTGTCTTTCCTCCAACTGCTGCTAGTCTGTCGAAAGGCGTACATGAGATTGGGTATTTGTTCGTTAAATTGTCATTTTTTTCTGTGGGCTAATTTCTCGCTGACACAGCTTGCGGCTGGGCCTCATGTATTTTGTCAGCTCTTTTGCGCTACTTACGGGCACCCCAATTGTCGGAGCACTCTACGATGCAGGATACCGATGGTTCAGACCAATAGTTTTCAGTGGAGTATGTCATTGTACACCTCTACTGTCTTTGTGGATTTTGTTAATATTCAACGATGGTAGGTTGTCATCATAGCTGGGGCGTTCGTTGCATCGATAGGAAGGCACTTGACGATTCGTAGGAAGGGGTCTAAGCTCGTATGAGTTGAACGGTTGTCCGATCGCAGTCACAGAAAATATATCGATTAGACTGCTATGTATACTTTGTCTAAGATGGCCGTGTACGTCCGATGCTATTGCTACGACTCAGATCAGCATGCGCGACCTCATACAATGTACTAACCATCTACATAGGGCTCGGCATTAGAAAATCCCCCCCCCCCCATGCTAATTATATATATTTAGAGCTGACTACTAGATAATTCTGTCTAATCATTCTAATATCATTTTTCATGAACTAAATATTTATAATCTTCTCTAACTACTGTGCAGGAATCACCTTACTACATGACCTAGCTATATACTACTGCATACATTGTACAAGTTGACTTCTTCACATAAGCAGAATGCACAAAAATGCATAGCACAAGCCAGAATTGAACACTCACATCATGAAAACATATCTTTTGTTTGGCACACTTTTTTGTG
>NW_012133459.1:0-1277 GCF_000313525.1 Fibroporia radiculosa | reverse complement strand
AAAAAAAAAAATCCATTCTAAGATATACATAAAAAACAATAAGCACAAAAAAGCACAAAAAAAGCGAAAAAGCAAAAGGTACTACCGCTCCTTTACCTACAGAAATTGAAACCTCCTCTTGACATTGTCTCTCTTGTAATTTCTCCTTCAAATATATCTGGGTTTCTTAACATGTGCATACACAATGCCTATACAGAACACAGAAGCTAGAGCATATGAATCCACTGCATACAGGGCAGAACAATGAGAAATAACACAAAGTCATGGAAAATCAGTCCTTTACCCAGCATAACTGGTGCATTACTATTTCCATGTATGGTAATTCCAATGACATCTGACACATTTATTCTGTACCTTCCTTGTCACTTGATGAGCTTCCTGATTCTTGCTTGCAGTCAGTTGCATCTGTATCCTGGAGCTCTTTCTATTTCACCTGACCACATTTTTCTTCACTTTTCTCTGTGCCTGCTCACACTTTCTCTGCCCCTTTGCTTGTAACTGTAGGAACTGTAATCTCAACCTAATGTCATGTAGACAGAGGACTTATGTATGTACCTGTAATGTATAACTAGAGAGCTGTAAGTAATAGGTCATGTGAAATGAAGGATATACACACTCCCAATCTAATGCTGTGTAGATAGAGGACTGAGGTGTTGTTAAGAGATCTTGAATGACTGAGGATCAGGAGTTCAACTTGATATTGTCTGGGCATTGGGTAGCTGTAACACCTAAGTCCTATGCTGAAGACTAGAAGTAGAGTTGTTATCCAACAGAAGCTGAGCTTCCCTGGTAGGGGAAGTTGAAGAGTGCAGACTGATTAAAGCAGATAGAAATGCCTAGGTTCTATTGCAGATGTCCCTATGTAGTATGTGTAGGAAAAAGATGACAAAACTAAAGCACAATAATGTAGTAGCTATATCTTAAATAGAAAGAGATATTGGAAATATCATAGGGTGCTATTGATGTAAATGATATATCAGTTCTGGAGCTGAATCAAGGAATAACAAAGGAGATGATGGAAATAAAACACTGAGAGGACTCAGTGATGAACAATGACAGTTAGATATGAGGAGAACACATGGAGCACATCAAGAAAAGATCATCTGAAAATAGATAGTACAGGGTCTGGGGTAGATACACAAGATGAAAAAATAAACCTCCCTCATAACATTGTAACATTACCCTCTTCTCCAGCTTTGTCTTGCCTAGTTGGGATATTGTAGGAAGATGTCACAGAATTTCATGGCGTCTATCTTATCTATAGTGCTTAGATGATC
>NW_012133458.1:88535-92836 GCF_000313525.1 Fibroporia radiculosa | reverse complement strand
GCTGACTGGGATGTTAGTGGCCGTAGGATGAGGTTTATGCGTGTGCTACTCGCTTATCTCTGTGATGTCCTGGCGGGCCAATTTATACGAGAGATACAGGGTATACAGGATGGAGACGTTCCCTTGGGGCGAATTGCGTACGTTGAGTTGAGTGCGCAGTATGTGTTCGTGTGTGGTATGAGGCAGTTTCGCGTGTTCAGTCGCGCGAATGGGGCGCGGGTCTTGTGGATCTCCAATGATCAGTCAACCTTCGCGCGTGACAAAGACAAGGACGCAGAGACAAGCACAGGTCCAAGCAGGAAAGCTGCATGCCGCACGCCCTGCGCGTGGGTTCGCATTCGGGGAAGAACTGGCTGAGGCCTTCTTCTGTCCGAATCCAGTTGTGCCGGCCGCATCTCTGGCTCCCATCTGCAACACGCACGGGCCGCTGTTGGGTGTAGAGGGAGTGGGCTCCTGGTTCCATTTTCTGTCTCCCGTGCTGGGAGCCCTTTGCGGTGCTGCCACATCCGAAAGCATGCGTTCAGCGAGCTCGGCTGCCTCGGGCGGTATGCCCACTCACTGGGTAGGCACTTCCTTTCCGGTGGCGTTCTCCCTCCTGATGCGAGGCTTGCACGCGTGCTCGAACGTCGGAGCACTTCTAGTGCGAGCTCGGCGTTCGTCCATTTCTTCAGGTCTTCTCTGCACCACCTTCCGTTCGCTCGACCTTCCCGTCCCTGCCCACGCGAGGGCGTCTCCCGCTCGGGCGATGTAAGTGAGAGCAGGGCTTTCTTACCACCAGCTGTGCCCGAGTGTCGTCCTATCGGCATGCGGGTACAACCTACGTCAGACGACGACAATATTTGACAGCTGACTTGAAGACGAGAGGCGTTAACATGAAAGAACAGTGATTCGAGAACTTACAGCATCACCTGGAACTGCCGTTCACTGCAGCAATGTACCACGTCAGGCGTACATTCGCATCGGCTTGCAACCACTGCCTTTCAGCAATAACGCACCTACTGCCTCCTCGTAGACTCACGGTCCCGCACAAGATTCGCAATTCGGCCAAAAATACATAGAAGATCTGTTCGGGAGGGAGGTCTCCAATGGGCAATACTCCTCGGCGCCACCCTCGAAAATATCCGAACGATGCGCGCCATGTGTCGTGAATCTCGTCCCTGCCATGGTCTTCGTCTTGCTCTCCAAAGGGCTTGCCATCGAGGTGGTCTCAGATAGCAGCCCGATAGATCTATCTTGATGACAAGACTGAGGCTCCTGAGCGCACGCTGCGTGCCACACATGTGGTGTCGCACGGAAAGGAACCCCCACTAGCGAGAGAACGGAAGCCTAGAGTCCACCAGATGCGTCCTGCATTCGCGCTCGCAGAGGAACACCAGTATGTGCAGTGTGAGGACGACGAACGAACCGCGTCCTTGCGAGTCGAACAGCCACGTGTCTCCTGGTCGTGAACTTGGAGAAGCGCCCAATGTGTTTTCTGCAGTCGCACTGCCATTAGGGCTGCTCGTAAAGTGATGCAGCGTTCGAAACCTTCGCTAGATTAGGATGTCTCAGTCAACGAGCGAGCGACGGACAGGGGCAACTCTGCAGCCCTATTCGGGGCGTCGGTGTCGGTGGCGCCGACATTCGAGCTGGGGGAAGGCGCAAGTTCTGGCATTGGGGGCAACGAGCTGAGGCAAGGTCTGTGCGCCATGGGATCTATGAGGATCGACCCGAGCCCCTACCAGAGCGCCTCGGGGTTGCGAGGATTAATATTCAACTTTGAAGCTACTTGGAGATGGCGGCGTCAGCCCAAGTCTTGCATTTCTCTCGACCTGGTGCAACTGCACTGGGAGCACAAACCTGGCTGGGGTGGGGGACGAGATCTCCTTGTGAGAAGCGACATGAATTAAAATCAGAGAGTGTGTCATTCATGGGGGAAACCAAATGAGATAAACATACATACACAGCCCATCGACTGACGGTCATTGTCGGTGCACGACCGGGGTCGTCTCAGAGCTCCAACCGGGCACGAAACCACCACTGCTCCCGAGGTCATTCAAATTGGATGGCACAGCATGGAATGTGGTCTCGCCCCGCCCGCACAACGATGCGGATGCGTGCGCCACCGTGCCCATCTCGCAGCGCATATCGCCTGAAGGACCAGATCGACCAAAGCCCCGCCGAGCAGACGGCGGAAAGGCGTCCGAGCGATGCCCATCTCGCACCTCCCAGTGCACTCAGCCCCGCGCGTCCCACGCGCGGGGATGTGGGGCTGCGGCTGCAGGGATGTCCGTCCGTGCCTAGCCAACCGTCATCGCTTCCTCCGCCTCTGCCAGCACATACATCATGATCATGGTCATCTTTAGTACAAGATCCTCGAGTCAGCTCCGTGAGACTGTCTTCAAGTCGACCAAGATTCTGCTTTGTCAGTGCCTGGTCCACGAGTTACTGAGGAGGACTGCAACCCCTCTCCCTTCGCGATCTGTCACTGGCGGGCTGGTGTGATTCAAGCTAAAGAGACTCGCTTTCGTATATCTCTCCCCTCTGAGGTCATAGTCTTTGGCCTGCTCACTGCCTGTCCGTCTGGACGCGTCGCGTCGCGTGGGAAAGCATGCCCCCTGTAGCTTCAAGGATGGTAGTGGGAATGTCACGGACACTGGCGAGGGACCTCCGAGTCGGACATCCTCCCAGGCCCACCATCCCGTCGGCATCCAGATATCGGCCAACGCTCCGAGTCCTATGTATTAGACATGCGATCGTGAGCAACTCGAACAGAACGACGTGATTGAACGCCCCCTCCGCGTCCATGATAACAAAGCTCACCTGGGGAAACGTTATCTCACGCGTCGTTTATCATGGCCGTCCGAGACATTTGGCCCCATCGAACCGGCTAAGCCCCAGGCCTCCCTCGCAAATCGCACTGATATCCTCCACTTCTGCTGTGCATCCAATGCAGCTACCGAGGATCGTCTTGTGTGGTATGTAGCCATGTCCGCGGTGCGCTCTCCCTTTGTTCATCTGTCCTGTCACCCAGATCAAGTTCTGTGGGCCAAGGACGAGGTCCCGAGCCTATTCAACGGCATCGCAGACGTGTTCGTGCGTATCCCCTCCCATCTTCCAGTACCTCCACACGCTGATTCTCGTTCGTCTAGCACCTCGATCCGTCAGTAAATCGAACAGATTTTCTCGCAAGTTTCCAGCCCGGAGGTCCGTTCGAGGGCGCCGTTGGGCTCTTCCGAAAGAATCATTCGACGGCGCGGATCGGGTTGTTTGACAAGGAGCTCATCAATGCTCTTCCGTCCAGCATCGCGTGGATCGCGCACGTAGGGGCAGGCTACGATCAAGTCGACGCGGGGGCGTGCAAGGCGCGGGGCATCCGTCTTTCCAACACGCCCCATGCGGTGGACGACGCAACGGCCACCACGTCGCTCTATCTGCTCATCTCCACGATGCGGTGCTTCTCCAAGGCCGAACGCAGCGTCCGCGCGGGCCTGTGGAAGTCACAGCATTCGGCCGCACATGCACACGACCTGAGTGGGAAGGCAGTCGCGATTCTCGGGCTGGGTGGGATCGGGCTGCGCTTTGCCGAGCTCGTGCGGGCGTTCCCCATGCGCGTCCTCTATCACAGCCGGCGCAAGGTGGCGCATGCGCCGGAGTGGTGCGAGTATTACGACGCTGGCCGTCTTGACGAGATGCTGGCTCAGGCAGACGCGCTCAGCATTCACGTACCGCTCAACGAACACACAGCTGGGATGGTAGACGAGAAGATGATACGGAAGTTGAAGAAGGGCGCGGTCATCGTCAACACTGCAAGGGGCAAGGTGACGGACGAGGAGGCAATGATGCGGGCATTGCAGGACGGTCACGTAGGTGCAGTCCTGCCCTCGGCTCATGCGTCGGCTCACTTTCGACTCGATAGCTATCGGGTGTTGGGTTAGACGTGTACCCAGATGAACCTAACGTCGACCCCCGTTGGCTGGATTTTCCCAATGTAACACTCCTCCCGCACATTGGCACCGGTACGCTGGAGTCGGCCAAAGCGTTGGAAGTGCGGGCATTGGAGAACCTTCGGGATTTCCTCGTGGCTGGCGCGGGCAAGGATCTAGTGCCTGAATTCATGCAGTAAAGATATGTACAACGTCTGTAGAACGTGATCGTGCGCGACGTCGGTTGTGGCCAGCGGAGGCTTCAATTGTCCGTTGTAACGGGGAATTCTAACGTGCTACACCTTTTGTTGGATCTCACGCTCGTGTCCAACCTGCATCGCCATTTCGACTCGCTTCATCAAAGTCTCTCCGTCTCGGTCTCTTTCATTTTTGCCT
>NW_012133458.1:78462-88272 GCF_000313525.1 Fibroporia radiculosa | reverse complement strand
CCGGACCCGTTTCAGAGATGTTTCAAACGGACGAGACGTAGGAATTGCGCGCGAGACAGCGAGCCTCCCGCACCTGTTGGGGGCAGGTGACGTACGTCAATAGGACACCGTCGTCATCGCTGCGGCAGTTTCGAGCCATTGGCGGGGAGCCGGGGAGGCAGGTCTGAATGCGCACATCCTAGTGCTGCGACGATGTGCCTTGTCTGCATCAAAGCTCAGACGTGAAGAGACTCGTCGGAGGACCGCGGGGTAGCCGCGGTAGCATGCCATGACGATAGCAGGTTCGTCGTCATGCAGGACGCAATCCAAACATGTATTGATGCTACATTATTATCGCCCTCAAGCTCGGGCCTGCGCTCTATCAACGTATGTGACAAACAAGATAGTCGAGAGCATATCGCGCGTAGATGATCAGCGTCGGTATTCCTGGAAAGTCATTAGTTCAAAGCTTGAGCATCATCATCGTACACGATGATCGCCGGACCTCTGAGAAACCTCATATTCAGTATGTGCTAACGACAGCTGCATGGAATATACCTCATCTCCCTCCCCTATCGCAAAGACATCAACGAGACGTTCGAAATATGTATCACTAATCACTTACGTTCTCCATCCAGCTGATTTGTGCCTTCAACTCGGTGAGACCACATAGGAGGACAACTTTGAATTCCTGAGAGAAATATGTCCCCTTAGGCCCGTTTCTCTTTATTCTCAATATGCGGGAAGTATCGGCGTGTACGGTACACAAGCACGAGAACATCTCTAGAGAAGACATCAATACTCAGTCTTCTGGCAGTTTGAATGTCGGGCGCCTCACCTGGCTCTGTATCCAACCATCCCGGGTTCTTACTCTTTCCTCGATAACACGTGATCTCTGTTGATATCTTGTTCAGAGCCGTCTTCTCTCGTGCTTCCTTGTAGAGTTCCTGATACACTTCTCCATTCTCATGGATTCGGCCTCCCTTCAACACGATATCAGCGACAAGATTCATATCTGAAGCAGGACAATTAAACCAACCCTGGATAAAAGGATCCTGAATGCGTCCGGGATCATGCGTTTTCCAGAAGGCCGAGAGACGACGCTTGCCCGTCGTGCAAGATGCTCCGGATCATTTTCGTGGTACGGTATAAGGCATTGGACACCGTATGTGACTCTGGCAACGCGCGCCGACACCCATTCCTCTAGATAGAATGCGACGGCCCCTTCTGCGACGGCTTTACTCCTGGATATGAATATAGTTTTAAGCATGCGTATTGGCAGCGTTATAAATGCTTACGTATGTCTATCCGGGCGTGAGACATGCAGACCAATTTGCTGCAGCAATCGCTGCAGCTCTGAGAAAAGCCACGGATTCGCGGCAAACCCGCCCACAAGAAACACCGTCTACGGAGTTTCTCAATAAGCTATTATACCCTCGTGACGGAAGTACTTGCCGTCAGGGAAGGGGTGACGGTGCTGACGTTGTCGTTCAGCTGCTTTGACAATGGCTGCAATGGAAGGTACAAAGAGTGAAGCGACTTCATTGCTGAAAACCAGTGTGAAACTGTACCAACGAACTTGATAGGATGCAAGTAGAGCACTCACCCTGCCAATGTGAGCTGACCGCGTCGAATTTGAGCAGAAGGGTCATTGCATTTCATAGATCCGAACTTGATACACGACGGTTCAAGCGAGCTTTTGAAGACCCACTTTCTATGCTTGTCGAAATTCTCTAACATCGTTTTGATATCCTCCTCGTTGCCATAAGGAGAATTTTTGAGCTTCTCTGAAAGGCTAGTGAGTCGCCGCACGAAATCAAGTTCATAGAGCTCTACCATGTAAGAGCGTATGCGCTCTCTGATTTATGCTGATAGATCCTTCCAAGATACCTGAAGAAGTTTTATGTCAACCGTGCTTATGGAAATGAACAATTTGATTCACAATCGGGTTCTGTGATCTCCTCGACAGAGGTAGGCGATACTGTCAAGAATCTGTACGAGCTGATATCTATCGTTCCACCACCAGCATCTATGACCATAACAGTCTGTCCACTCTGTGTCATACGCCATCCTACTTAGTATGCAATGGGGAGTTTGGGATTGACAGAATACATACAGAGATGCCACATGCGAAACCATTCTTAACACAGAAATACATGCTAGCTTCACAAAGTGGATTCGTGACCTCCCTGCTCTTGAATCAGGAACGAGCCCGCCAAGTATAGCAGCCTGCCGCATCTTCTGCTGCTGGGCTCCTTCCCAGCCATTGGGATGGCTTAATACAAAATCGATGCGTTCCTCCAAGGAGGACCAGAGGCTCTCTCCGCTTGCGTGGATCTCAATGATTCTCCGACGCGCACAGCTGTACAAGTAGGACATGAAATCAGCAAAAACCTGTACCACAGTCTTCCCTTGTGGAAGTGGTGGGAGAGTGGATTTGTTGAGATTGTCCGTGTCCAAAGTATCGGATCGGAGGTGCAGTTTAAACCTAAAAGCAATATCTTACCGAAAATGCAGGTTGGAGCATCAAATGTGAAACTTACCACTCTACAAAAACAAGCCCTTCATCTTCAGCATCTAGAGCAACACCGGGCGTGGCCGCTTCGGCACCAACAGCGTGAACTGTTCCGTCTGGGTTGTAATACAGGATCGAGGGAATTTTTGAATCTGCCGCAGAATTTTCCTGGCCGGGGTACCTAGCAAGCATTGTCAGAGACGGAAGACATTTGAAAACGCGTGCTCACGACGTAATGTTTTGAATGGTTGGAATTTCTCCTGGATCGAGAATAGCGTAAGAGATACCACTAAATGTGGTTCCAACGTCGAAGGCCAGCACCAGCTTGCGCTGTGTTCCTCGGTAGGGTTTCAAAGAAGACATGTGGTAGGATGGCGGATGTGCCATTAGTAGTGGGTCAAGCTGTTTTATGTCCACGGGTCTGGCGGCGGCTCAGAGGCGACGAAGATTCCAGCGAACACAACTAAATTCACAGGTATTGAGTTGTGTGCGAGCACGCGCGAGTTTCAGGAATACAAATCACCCACCTGATCTTTGTTCGGCGGAGCCAAGTTCTGTCTAGACTGATTTGTGGACATTGTCGCCACATCCATCTGCGACGCAGAAAGGAGCGAATAGAATCGCGAAAATTGAGCATTGATGTTACCAGATACGAAATTGAACCTAGTTGGGCGTAGAAGATTACCCTGCAGGCTGATTTGAAAAGGGGAAGGCAACAGCAAGACTCCTTGTCAAGTAAGTGCTGAATGCACAAAAAACCTAGACGAGGACCGGTCTATATATGATTCTTTCCTTCTTTATTTCACTGCTCAATCGTACTACAACATCTATCTCTCTGGATAAGATGTCACAGAAACCCACGGAAACCCGTTCTTCAAGCACACAGCCAGGGTCGAGGAATCCCACCGAACACCACGGGATACAACGGCGAGAGCCATCAACGTCGACGTCTAGGATGAACCAGTGGGATAGAGATAAGTTGGAGAGAGACAAGGTATTTTCGAAAAAAAGTAGATCATTTGAGTGAACTCTAGACCGGACGGCGCTCATCGAGTCTCAATAGGTCACGGAGTTGCAAAACCAGCTTCATCACGAAGGCACTTCTCGTAGAAACCTGCTGCGAGATAAGCATCTGGCAGAAGAGAGGTTGATTCGCGAACTTACTGCAGCTCGAGACGAGCTCAGGAATAAATCTGCACTCCTTGCCACTAGGACGGCGGAACTACACGATGCCCAGAAATTCCTCACAAGGGTTGATAATTACGCCGACGCCGAAATTGTTCGCATGTTCAGCGGGCTCAATTCACATATCTTTCAGACCGCAGCACAGGTGGCGGACGCTGTGGAGTTTTCTGACGAACGCGGGAGGGGGTATTACAAGCTTGCGAATCAGCTCATAGGGAAAGAGATGGTCGAGATCCTGTCCGAAAAGCCACATCGCGATGACCCGATCTGCGTTCAGATTGCTGGTCGAAATGTTATGGTCATGTTTGCAAGTCGTGTGCTTAATGTCTGGGACTTCACGCCCGGTTCAAACCACGTTCTTCTCGACCAGGTATATATGCAGATGAAACGTTCTGGTGAGTGCTACTTCAATCATAAACGAAAGCAGAGTCTGTATACGGGCGCTGGAGAGCCTTGACGCGAACACAACTCAGATCGATTACACAAGAACCATCTATGGTGTCGTCTTTGGAGAAGCACCTCAAGGATGATGTTGTTAGAGTCTTGGAAGTTGCAGGTGCGAGGGGGATGAAAGGTCAAGCTGTGCAAGATGGTATTCAGAGGTTTTTCGGCGAAAAATTCCGATCTCTTATCGACACATGCCTGGCGCTGCGAAATACTATTGGGGAAGACGTCGTCTTGGGGATCTGGAGGCGGAAACAGTCTCACATGGAGCGCTGTATGATTCGAAGAACATGGTGGACGACCTGGCAGACAAAGACCGTACTGTTGCAAACGCTAGGCACACACCCCGCATGCTGTGCACTGTTGAAATGGGAGTGCGACGAGTTGAACAGGTCGAAAGGGGTCAAAAGAAAGAGGAAGAAGTCATAGTGCTGCTCAAGCCAAAGGTAGTTCTTGAGTCGATGGTACAAGAGCTGTGAAATACCACCGATCTCGCGCGGGGAGGAAACGAGCAGGTTGGCCTGTCCTCATGGAAAATTTTTATGACGATAAGGAAGTCTCGCTGACTAGTGGAGCGTGTGGAGACGGACGTTTACACTTTTGTTCTTGTTACGCATGGGTTATAGCGCTTGGAACACCATAACTCAGGGTTGGTACAATGGTAATGAACGGCACAACTCATCGTGTCCAATATGACGATGCTATTTCCGAAATTGCTCAAGCTCCTCATCGTCCTCGAGAAGCTTCGGTGCGGCCACTGATCGATGATCCCCATACCTGCCATTGTTCCGGCAACTCAAAGCGTTCGAGCCGTGATTTGAATAATTTCTGGAACACGGATCAAGTATAACTTTAAGCACAAAAGTGTACCTACATGGCCTTAACCCAAGACTTATAATGGTTAGCTAGCCTGTTCTCCGTGAACAATGACAGCAGTCTGCAATTATGAAACAGAACTGTCCACAAAAGTTAACTGTTTAGTGTTCCGGGTCCTTACAGAGCGGTTTCGTCTGCGTTCAAGATGAGCGTTGAGAAGAACCTGACCATCTCGACGAGGTTTTCGACCTCGCACCCTATAATAAACCGAGAATGTAAATGATCCAAGACACAGCATACGCGTATGTTCCGAACCTTCATTGATAGTATGCGCTGGGAGAGACATGGGGCTTTCCCTGTAATGCGTGTAACGGAAAATATATGGTGTGAGCTTCCAATAGGATCGCGTATCTGAATAACGACGGATGAGCCACAAATGTATCCAGGTATAATGAGTTACGTAGCATCTACCAGTGTTGCCAGATACAAGGCTCGGGATAACTGCAATGCCGTCTTTAGAGCTAGACAGAGGTCGATGCGATTCGTACGTCGCCTTTATCGATCCAGAGAGCAACTGAAACGGTACAGAGTCCTCGCCAGTAGGGGTGATAGGCGCCGGCTCAAGTGCAGAGTCCCAGGCGTCGCTAAGCGTCAGAGACCCAGATGCAGGTGCATCACTTGTGATGTTAGACCCGAACGCCGTGAACGAAAGATTGAACGCTGCAGCTAAAGGTTTCAAGATTTTGCTACTATGCTCCTGCACTGCGGCAACGGAACTGTGGCGCAACAATGATCGGTATACATAAAAACGCAACGAGAATGTGGTAACCTATCAGTGGCAATGCGATGATTGATGATAGCCATCGCATTTTCCGGGAGTGCGTTCGACTTGACGCCACCGCCGATTATATCGACGGCTTGGGTCGTGGAGACCAGTGCTTTGAAAACAGGATCCTGGAAGAGCTGCTTCTCCGCGAGGGCCAATGCCTTGTCCGACGTAACAGACCTCTTGATCACCTCCCGGAGAGTCGAAGAAAGACCAGGAGCGTGGACTGCAAGGCATTGCGCGTGCTGGTACATGGGTGATGCACGAGAAAGCCGTACTTCAGGTGGGTGGTTTTCATATTGCACAAGAAGCTGCGCGAGCATGCCAATCGTCTAGTACAGGTTATCAGTCTACCATCCGCCACACAATCCACGTACATTACCGTGTGCGCGGGTGGTACGCTTGAGTGGCCCCCTGGTGCCGCTACATCAACTCGTACGTTCAAGTACCCCTTCTCAGCGATCCCAGGAAGAGCAAAGGCACGACCATACGCTTCCTCAATGACACCTTATTTGTGATGTTTATAAGAAAGGAGTCGAAGCCAGTGTATCAACTTACCGCCTTCGTCAACTAGCATTGCAAACGCATTCTCTCCGTACGTTGCAAGAAGATACGCCTCAATTTCATGCGCTCCCTTTGAGTGGCAATTTCAATCTTCGATACCAGACAAAGTAGAAGATTGCGCACATTCTTGCCACCTGCCTCCTCGTCGAATCCAAAAGCGAGGGTGACTTCTCTCCTCGGTTTAAAACCGCTCTCAAGCATCAGCTCTATAGAGGTCCTAGCAGATTGTTATATTTCATTGCATTATCGTTGACAGTAGCACTCACAGGATACCGATCAAACCACTTTTGCTGTCTAAACTTCCCCTCCCCCATACATACGTTCCTAGAGGGATAGATCAATTTATTACAATATCGCAAAACACTGACTGCACCCGCCGTCATAAAATCCTGAGAATGGCGGATAAACCCATTGATCGTACGTCTCTGCATTTACAGGCACAACATCTAGATACGAATAACATCACTTGCTGCGAGGTGGATGAAGCGGCTGCAATCACGGACCTTGATGTACGGTCAATAGAAGGGGCTTGAGAGAATCATCCGATCCCTTCCAAACATAAACAAGGCCGTAGGTGTTGACTTTAGTCAACTCCAGAGAGGCATGACTGATATTATGAATTGTATGTAGTAACACATACCAAAAACGAACTTACACTCGGGGGAAAGCTTCTCGAAGGTAATCATGAAGATCAGAAAAGACCTCCCAGCGTGTGTCCTCGCCAATAGGACCCATTTCATCGTAGACCTCTGTCCTAATACGAGCTTCTTGTTCAGAGCAGAGCGGATAAGGTTGCCAACGAAATTCGATGCCGAGATACTCACGGAATTTGGACTGCGCCACTCAGCAGATGGACAATTTTGTCGAGAAAGGCAGCCGATGCGAACGTCCTCGATAGGTCTTCCCATAATTCCCTCTGGGCATGCGGGTATAGCGGTGACACCTGAGGGCATAACGGTCCAGCTATAGCGTCCAGGCCACTTCCTCCTGTCGATAACCAAGTAAACAGCACAGCGGCAGAGAGGCATGCCGCTAGGATGCCTGTCTTGATATATGGACGAATCTCTCTAGCACCGCGGTAAGCACTTTCCTCGAGATCGCCAAGTTCTGAACTTTTGGAAGACGCGCTCTTGTTCACGGCCCGAGACCACTGGAAGACAGACATGACGGGTCAATAAGAGAGGATGAGAGCTAACGCAAGATTGACGATACCTGCTTTTAAGTAAATTCATATTCAACTTGAAACTTCGCCTTGAAACTTGATTAACATTAATCCTTGATAATAATCAAATGCCATGAATCTGAACTGCAGAGTCTGTTGCGGCCAGTGATGTCGCCTCGGAGCCAACACCACGTGATCGTGAGATAGATTATGACAATAGCGAAGCCAGGCTGAGTATATAAGCCTCGCCTCAGCCGCCGCGATCAGCTCAACATCCTACATTGCATCTACACCTTCAGCTATGCGAGTATCCAAATTACATCGAAATCAATCCCGACGAGCTGGCACGCCGTCGACTCCAACCGAGTATCTCGAGGCCAAACGAATTCATTTAAAACGACAGCGTATGGTCTCCCAGCAGCGAGACCGGAAGCAAGATGCACCCATTCACCACCGAAGACTCCCGATTATACTTGCCAGAGTGGCAGTCAAAGCAAAGAGAGGTCGATGGGCAGAATTAGCTGCGGAGACGCAGAGCATTGTGCTCGGAGATGGCCAGTACGTTGAAGAGCGCCGCGTCTCTGTTGATGATCCTGCTGTTGCTCAACTCAATCGACAAGGACTTGTAGCTTTCGAGGCCAAGAGTGTCCCTCTGCGCATACACCATGATATATCTGTACAGGTAATTTTCAGCAAGCAGAGCACCGTGTTTTATCCGCACTATTGCGAGATGCTGGCTCACTGGGCCCACAAACGCCCCTCCGTGCCTCCGGCAAAGACGATTTTGGAATTTTCTCCCCATTCCACCCTCACGGTAGCTAGGCGTCTTGCTATGGCTGCTTCCGATTATGGTCTCTCTTCGTTCCCTACACCATCCGTCGGCGTACTATCATTTGCGTCCTCAAAGCGTCCAGGCGGCGGCTTCCTTCATGGCGGAAATGAACAGGAGGAAACGATTGCGAGGCTCAGCTCTTTGGTGGCCAGTCTCGGCGTACCAGCAGCACAACAATTCTATAAGGAGCACAGGAGACATTGGGCTGAGGATGGAAGCGGCCTACACGACCACTCTATGCTATACTCCCCCGGCGTAGTCGTCTTCCGCCGAGACGGAGATGACACGATATCTATATGTGGTGCCGACGGGCGTATAGTGGATGTTCCGCGCAGCGAAGACTCGGTGGGCGGAGATTTTATCCCACCCTATGCAATTAATGTTGTTGCATCCGTACCTGTCAATGCAGCGGCCGTGCGTGCCAAACATCTCATTTTACCTTCGGAGAAGGAGCTCTTTGAAGATGGCATCAGGAGCGCGATGAAGGAGCGGATGGCTCGGATATTACGGTTGTTTGAAGAACAAGGCGACAAGAGTATCGTTCTGGGTGCCTTCGGCTGTGAATCTAGCCAGAACAAGGTTGATATGGTCGCGCAGGTGTGGGCGGAGCTTCTTGTTTGCGGAGATTTGGGCGACGAGGGGAGACGACCAGCGAGGTTTGCGGAGAGTTTCGAGAAGGTTGTCTTCGCGGTCCCGGGTAAACTATTGCGACCATTCAGGCATGCCTTTGAGATGCGAGTGTTCGAAGAACAGCTGGCAGATGCGACTTCGGATCTCCAATGATGCCTTTGCTATCGCTGTAAGCTTAATTACGGCGATGACTTTTGTTTCTATCGCCTCTATCGCCTAGACTTTCGATATGTATCCGGGTATCCCTTATTCTTCGTTTGTATCGTTAGCTTTCTTTGTGGTTAGTTCCACCCGCATATACCACTTTTCCTCGTACGAGACTGAGGCTGTAATCTACGAATATCGATATCTGCGTATCCTATGCTACTGGTGACAGAACTCATAAACGTATGTACTTGGTTCAGTCGGTTGTATACGAAGTCGACTATCCAATATGGTCGCGGTTAGGTCAGGTTAGGAACGCACGCCGGCGCCGAGCTGCTTCCGGTTCATGACGATCCCGACCAGCGACGGACGTCAGAACATTATGCCGGAGGATGAGGCATACTCCCTCCAGACTCGTCTGACGACTGACTATAAGCGAGAAACGCAGACAGAGAGTGCACCATGAGTAAGTAGGATATTCAGACAGAACGAGATTTCGCCCCATCTAGTAAGGCATCGGCCGTGGGAATTATTGCCTTAAATGGAAGTCATTGGAGGGTAATCCATGTTCAATAATCAATGTTGAATACAAAGTTTACTAACCATCCTACAGGCCGCAAGGACACTAAGTAGCCCTGCGGATGGCCCGAGAAAATCGTATGCCAGTGAATGTTCATTACTTAGCATCAAGTATCATGTCCCACTCTTTCTGA
>NW_012133458.1:58795-78287 GCF_000313525.1 Fibroporia radiculosa | reverse complement strand
TTGCGGCGGCTGCGGACCGCCGAAGAGGTCACAAGCGTCGAGTTCACACCCATCCTCATCGTAGCATCGTTATCGGGACTCCGGCGACGGACCGACTACTCTCTGGGCGCGATATAAAATCCTTGACCGTGCGCCGACGGCGGTTTGTGTATTATCGACAACTGTATACCAGAGCGCATGATGACTCGTGTTATGATATGCGGTCAGTGCTGACCGATTTTGCCATTATATCAGTCATTGACGATTGATCCGTGCTGTAGGTGATTTGGTATGGGCTCACAAGGAGTGCGAGGAGCTGTTGAATGGCATTGCAGAGGTAGTCGTAAGTTTGTGGCTCATTCAAGTTCCTTTTCGCGGTTTTCACCGTCCATTCTATCCTCAAGCGCATGGACTCGTCCGACCGAGCCGATTTCCTCACGAGTCTTCAGCCTGGAGGAAAGTACGAAGGCATCACTGGATTGTATAGGCACAACGTGTCGACGGACCGCATAGGCGTGTTTGATAAGGAGATAATCGACGGCCTCGCGGCAACCGGAGTGAAGTGGATCGCGCACAACGGCGCTGGATACGACCAAATAGACGTCCTTTATTGCAAAGAGAAAGGTGAGTGTAGGGAGAGTTGTCGTCCGTGGTCTTTCGTGTCTGATGTCCTGATATTCAGGTATCTTCGTCTCGAACACCCCAGGTGCTGTTGACGATGCGACCGCAACTACGGCGCTCTACCTGCTCATCTCCGCCCTGCGGTGCTTCTCCAGGGCCGAACGCTCTGTTCGCGCAGGAGCATGGAAGACGACGCACTCCGCAGGCGAGGCTCATGATTTAACGGGACACACGATCGCCATCCTGGGACTGGGTGGGATAGGTCTGCGGCTGGCAGAGTTTGTACACGCGTTCCCAATGCGGGTCATTTATCACAATCGACACAAAGTCGCTCACGTACCCGACTGGTGCGAGTACTACGGCGCTGACCGCCTCGACGAGATGTTGGCAGAGGCAGATGTGCTGAGCGTACATGTGCCACTGCGTGACGACACGGTTCACTTGGTAGACGAGGCGATGATCCGTAAGCTGAAACCTGGTGCGGTGATTGTCAATACGGCGCGGGGGAAGGTTATCGACGAGGCAGCGATGATTAGAGCACTCGAAGACGGCCACGTATGTTTTTGCTATTCTATGGGGTTCCTTTGATACTGATGACCACCCCAGTTATCGGCGGTTGGTCTGGACGTCTATCCAGATGAGCCGCAAGTGAACCCGCGGCTATTCGATTTCAAGAATGCGACACTTCTGCCACATATGGGCACCGAAACGTGCGATTCGCAGAAGAAGATGGAGATAAGAGCACTCTCGAACCTGAGAGACTACCTGACGAAGGGGAAAGGGAGCGATATCATCCCGGAGTTCAGGTAGACCAGTGCCTTCGGCGTGCTGTTGGTAAACATAGACTGTCTGCAGCCGTAATCAAAGTGTATTATGTATCTCACATCGTTGCACGCAGCAGCAAGGAAAAGTCATCGACATCTCCTACCGTCAGGTTCGTCGAGACCGTCCGCCCACAATGACTTCTGGATATGGGACTGCGCCAGATCAGCGATCTACAGCATGACCGTATATCATTGTAGACGTCTTCTATTGGTATTCTCATGGAATCAAGTATTTCAATTGGTCTTCTCTATTCAATTATTCGCGTAGAGTTCCAGCCCACCTCTGTTCTCATCATCACATTCATGACCGATCGTCGTGTGGCAGGAGTCTCACCACTCCAATGGTACGTGGTGTTATTCCATAGGTTCTACGGCATTCGTGGTGCTTTTGATACTTCACTCATCATCGCATTACAAGCAGGTCGTCACGTTGCGCTCTGCCGTTCGGCAGGCATCACCGCTGTGCTCATCGGCGGTGCTATGGTGGGTACCCATCTCGCCGAGGTAGTGCCTTCAGTTCTACCCCAGAGTAAGGCTTATCGTTTCATGACCAGCAGCTTTCGGAAAGGGTGAACGAGGGTGTCAGCATGGGAATGCAACATCGTATCTCACTAGAAGAATGCGTCGGTCACAATTTGCATCGTGTCAGAGCTTGAGAAGAATTGTCAGCTCCTTATTCTTCAGGGCGCATGAGCCTACACTTGCGAACCTGCAGGATCACACGTTCTATTCTTCGTCCTGAGGCTGTCTATAACGGAGCTTGCGTCCATCCCTGTTCCGCCAACGTCCACTTTCGCGGTATTCTTAGCCAGGGTCTCTCACCGAGCTCTTCGCGGGTTTTAGATGCCGTTGGAAGGTTACGCCCTTGGAGCGTCGGGCACAATCTTCGGGTTCGCGAGGGCGGCGTCGGCGATCATCACAATCTCTGAATTCAAAGATCATGATCACTGTTTCCGATTGACGTTGACAGTCGGGATGTTCGCGCCCGTCCAGGATGTTTCCCCGACGCGGATATGTTGACAGTACGGCTTTCGGGCACATGCTTCGAAGATGCTTCCGAATGGTCTGGATCTATCAGGATAGGAACAAGGGCAGTCCTGCCTCGAAGACCCCGTGTCCCTCCATTCTCCGTCAACGAGGCCATCGCCTCGTAGCAATGATACTCTCGCTACGCAGTGTCGAGAAAGTATGTTGACCCTCGTAACATTGTAACGCGAGGCGGCTTATTTACCCCACACTATGTCGTAACCCGCGGCGCTGTTTGGATGGCGCCTCGTCTGCAGACTGCATCCTTCATCTCTAGCCGCGAACCCGAGGTGAGCAGGTGACCATTTTCGAATCTCGGTTGATCTCTCGGATCTAATCCTGGGGTAGGGTGGCGCTTCTTGGCGGAGGACGGTCGACTAGAAGTCAATACAGATGTCCTGGAATGCCGTTGGCGAGTGGTCATGCAGGTGTCGTTCCTGGCGAAGCCAGCATTGTTCTCACATCTGGTTGGTGGCCACAGGCGTCTCCCGTCCCGGTGCATAACCCAAATTCGCCGACTTCCTTGCTCCACACTGGACGTCTCTCGCCGTATACGGCCCACTGGGTGCTTACAACTTCCAATTTGGCATGAGGACTAGGTCTATAGCCAGCGACAGGGTCTGCGCAAGCGATTCTTACGGCCTCAATTCGTACGATTTATCACACAGTCAGATACGCATCGAGGATGCAGCCTGACTGCCACCTCGTGATAGCACTAATTCAGTCATGTTATGTTCCCGTTCTGTGGTGCTCCCCGCCACAAGTCTGTCTTCTCCGTGGAGAACACTGGTCACGAGTCGTCCTTCGGTTTATGCACAAATGATCTTCCTGTCTGCCGTCGGGCCCCCGCAGAGGATATTTATCGTCGAGCTTGTGTGTGTGGTCCCTTAGAGTTTCTTCCCTTGAGACTCGGTAGCGCCTCTCAAAATGTCGACGAAGGATTCGGACAGCGCTGGACATAACGAGAAGGACGTCGCACTCATCGAGCAGCGGTCCCCCGCAGTATCACTCCAAAATCAAGAACAAGATGGTCGGCTTCTGGACCCCAGCATACGACCCTCAGCTGAGCGCAAGCTCGTGCGGATCTTGGACTCGAGACTGCTGCCTACGATCATTGTCATCTTCATCATGAATTATATCGACGTGAGCATCTCACCTGCTTCATTTGATGCAACTCTAAGGACCTTGGCGTACAGCGTGTGGCTGTGACCGCGGCGAGGTTGCAAGGCATGACGCAAGATTTACACCTCTCAGGTTCCGACCTAATTTTACGCTATGAACGATCTCTGGTTGACGGTTGACGTCTGGCTTTAGATCTACAATACAACACGGTCATTGCTATTCTATACGCATCATACGTCCCGGCACAGATTCCATCCAACATGGTAGGCACATTAATTGACTGCATATCTATTCATTAAGCTTACTTGCGCAGATTTTGAACCGCATTTCTAGGTATGGTACGGTGGCACTTGCGGTGGACATGCCCTAACTTGGCATTATTCAGACCATCATACTATATCCCTCTTTGCGTCGTTCTGTGGGGCGTTACCAGTGCCTGCACTGGGGTAAGCGTTCCACGTTTAGCTCTGTATGTTTATCGATGACCGAGCCCCGTTCTAGTTAACACAAAATTACGCAGGAATTTTGGTGTGCCGTGTCTTCATTGGTCTTCCGGAGGTACTTGTGTTGCTTTTTCGAAGCCGTCAAACATTGACTTCCTTATGCGTGTTTCAGGCGGCATTCTACCCTGGCGCAATATATCTCCTATCGCGATGGTACACTCGGAAGGTACGTATCACCACGCTCGCGAATATAAATGATCTCATATGCTCTATATAGGAGCTCGCGTTTCGCGGCGCCATTATCTATGGCGGTCTATTGATATCTAACGCGTTCGGTAGTGTCAGTGCAGCTACATAAACTAGGAGAACCATACACTTACTAGTCATTCAGTTGATCGCTGCAGGAATCCTCTCAGGGATGCAGGACAAGCGTGGCATTGCGGCTTGGAGATGGTGAGCTGACTAGCTCTGAAACACGCCGCCAAAAATTGACGCTGTTTTGTCCAAGGCTATTCTACATTGAGGTATGAGAGCGCAGATGTGTCACTGGTCCCAGAGACAGTAGTGACGTGATAATATAGGGATGCGTCACAATCTGCATCGGGTTCATCGCAGCGTGAGTGTTGCGCTTTTGTTCCCGTACAATATCACTTATCGAATTATTTAGCTTCTTGCTCCCAGACTATGTATGTGGTGCCCCATGATCTAAATATTTTTTCTTGACACTCTTTCAGCCACATAATACTCGGTGGCTATCCGCAGAACAACGCAGATTAGCTCAAGTGCGTCTTGCGGAGGACGCCGGAGAGGCTGATGAGGATGGCAGTCATGAATCGTACGTGTATAGCTTGCGTATGAGTCTGCGCTGACAGATGTCAATAATCAGAGCATTGGTGGGCTTGAAGATGGCCATCAAGGACCCTAAGGTTCCCATCATGGCTGTTATGTGCTGTTCGCAGCTGCTTGGTCTGGGATTCATTAACTTCTTCCCGACGTGAGTAGCGAGAGTTATGGAACACGAGGGAGACTGACCGTCGTTGATTAGGATTGCTGGTACCATGGGCTACTCAACGACGATCACTCTTCTGCTCTGTGTGTAAGTGCAATTCAGTCAGGGCTTATGTATATAGACGTTGACGCGCGCATCGCACAGCCCTCCATGGATATTTGCTACGATTGCGTGTGTTGCGAACGCGTGGAACGCAGGTATGATCTGCATGATACATCTGGATGTCCCGTCTTCACGCGCGCACATGTATTCAGATCGGACCGGCGAACGCTTCTTCCACCAGTGTTGGCCTTGGTGGGGTGTTATTGTCGGGTACATCATCGGTGTCTCTACTATGTCCATCGGTGGCCGATACGTGGCGATGTTCCTCATGGCTTCTGGCTATGCAGGTACAGATACGAGAAGCTAATGCCTGCTACGACTTTGATGCTGACGTATATTGACCTACAGGTTTCGCGCTAACGTGTGTTTGGGTCGCTAATGCGGTACCACGACCTCCCGCCAAACGGTCTGCTGCTATTGGCATAGTCAACGGCTTTGGAAACATTGGTAACCTGTGCGTGTCATGCAGACTCAGCCTGCTTATGTGCTTACCATTGGACTGACAGCATTGCTTCTTACACATGGCAAACGCAATGGAGTCCGGATTACCATCCCTCGATGTACATTGGGATTGCTGCACTAGCGTTTGCAACGTTCCTTGCATTTGGTATGTGTAGGGTTATGTTCTATGCCGCAGCCGCTAACGCAGAGTGCAGTGGTTCGTTGCATGCTCGTGCACCAGAACAAGTTGCTTGACCGTAAAGAGCTCGAAATCCTCAAAGGAGACGCGAGAGAACGTATAGAGGAGGCCGCACGGCTGGAAGGGTTGACCTTCGAAGAGGCCCTCGAGCGAAAGAAGGGCTTCAGATACCTATATTAAGAGGCTGGAATATGTCCGCGAAGCCCTTGAGTAAATCTGGCTTCGCATGGATTGTACGTTAGCTTGTATTAGCAGCTGTATGAATACTAGTAGAACATGCCGGTGGACGGCTGAAAGGGCATTACCAGTTGGCAAGCGGCCGTCCATGAAATGCAATTTGATTAAGCGCTAAAATCACGTGAAAAGGAGTTGTACGTTACCCGGCTGACGCACAGAGATGCCGAGTGCGGCATGCGAGCGAGCTGGACCCGCTGCGGACTTGATGTTGTCCGCACCGCCACCCGACATGCAGCCCTCACCATTGTCATCCCCACCCTGCGGCAACAAGGCCGTCGAGCCTCCTGCTCTCCCGCCGCCACCATCTCCCGTCATTCGCTCCTTATTTACTCATGATCGACATCAAAGCAACGGAATCTCAGCCCGACTCACAACCTCCGCCGTACGATTGGCAAGCATCCTCAAATGATGTGCCCCTGCAGGCACTCCCCCCAACAAACTACTCACCTGCAGAGGCTCCCACCACGCTGAAACCTGACTTCCCGGCCCAAACACCGCCCGCCCAACCTGTGCAGTCGCAGCCACAGCCTGCACCACAACCACAGGTTGATCCAGCCGAGAGAGAGGCAGCGCTGGGGCGACAGTACCAGGAGCAATGTGAGTAACGACTATCTTCTGCGCTCGTCTTGAGATGTTCACCGCTGGTCAGTATTTGCTCGCTGCGCCAGAGGGGACCACGAGGTGACTACAAAGCACGGTCCCATAGGAATTATCAGTGCTATCCTGCTCTTCCCCATCGGTCTCCTATGTCTTTTGTGAGCTTCTTCAATTCGTAGAGTATGTTTTATTAACCCTGGTCCCCTCAGCGCCGACGTGGAGAAAAAATGCTCTCGATGCGGGACCATCATACCCTAGCGGTTACACTACGCGGTCCCATTTGTCTCTACCCTACGGAACTGGTTCAGAGCGGAATGCCTGTGGCAGCTTTGTACTGATTATAATGCGATGAGATATGTTTTATCTCTGTCTTTCACCTCAAGTCGTGCGGTAACTATATATGCGCCCAGCCCAGCCATTCCAGATCCTGGCTGCATTGGCTTGGTGAGGTTCGCATCCAGTATTCAAAGGACACGTTGTTTACATCGAGCTCACAGAGGTCAGCCTGTTTTGTGTGGTAATCACCATGAATATGGTTGTGTGCAATGCATCGCTGATGATTGGGGCGGTACTTTGACCTGCATGGCGAAGTAAGGACTGCATTGGAACGGTAGCACACATATTGATGTGAGCGGCACAGGGCTTACATCTCGAACAGCCTCAACACTATGCCCTCGTGAGCGGCGTGTATGCTATATGTCTGGTCCATTTTCAGGAGCCCAGTTAGGGGTCAGGTCGATTCTTCTTGAGAATATATTTGGATCACTGGCGGTCGTATACTGTGCGCTCCTCTTGTTTACACGTCTTCGACTCTTTCTTGTCTGTGCCATTACATCATCTCATCTTTCGCATTCATCAATACATTCTTGAACACGACACTCGACAATTATCACTTTGGCGAAGACAACCAGATCTTCTATCATGAATTCACCCCTAGCCAATTCTTCATCCAGCCCCATGAGAATCTATCAAGGTCCAGACTCACGGGGTTCGTGATTTCATTGCATTATTCGTTGTGACCTCTTATTTTTCTTACTCGAGATTAAGTCGCTGCTTCACTACAGCTTTTAGAGCGCACGGGCTGCGGCCGGTGCACAAATAATAATCTAGCCTCCCCTTGTGACTCCACCGTTGCTCCGTGTTTGCTAGATGAAGGGGGAAAGATTTATATGTAGTATCATACACCTTGGACAGGAGCAGCGGTAAGCTCCAGGTCTCGGCGTGCCGCCCGCATCGGGGGAGGGGGGGCGATCAGCATGCGCATTGTTCTCACGCCACCGACGCGCCATGATCGAGTCAATGCGGCGGTTCCTCCTAAATATCCATGGACATCTCCTATACGCTGTTCTAGGACACCCGCAGACAGCCTCCCACAGCGCATCATATCATGAAAATATCCTTGGAAAGACATTTACCTCGACTTCCGGATAACTTCACCAATGCGATCAGTACTACGTTACAAGCGACAACTTGTACGCGAACCTAGCTCAGAATTCGCGGTGGGCTTGTCTACCAAGCCAGCAAATTCAATCGAGGTACTTATTATGAGCGCATGTGACGGCGCCACAAGACGGACGGCCCGCATCGGCGGTATCGTTTAGGTCTGCGCTCAGGGGATGGCAGCAGCGCATCGCTGTACTAGTACGCCCAGCACCAGCCTCCCACTTGTACATCCTTGCATCTCGACTCTAATGTCTGTCCCAAACGCGAATAAGGAGGTTCACACGGAGGCTGCAGTCGGAGCGCAGTACCAGCAGGCCAGTGAGTGTTGAGCCAATTGTCATCTAGGGATAAGCAACTGACGCTGTGCTATGATCAGTGTATGCGAGCTGCGCGAGGGGCGACCATCAGCTTACGAGGGAGTATGGCGTGTGCGGGATTATTCTTGCAGTATTGCTCTTCCCTTGTGGCCTGCTCTGCCTCATGTCAGTCCGCTCGCTTCGCTCGCCCCTTAGACGGTCTTGTTGACGAGGATACAGGTGCGACTCGAAGAAGGTCTGCACGCGGTGCGGGACCGTACTTTCTTGAATCATTCAAAATTGAGCGAAAGTGGTGGATCATGGAGAAGTATAATTGTTATACAAAGCCCTTCAGCTACCTACACCACATAGACTGTGCCACCATTTTTGGTTATGCAATTTTACTGCTGAAAGGGACAGAATTACATCGATCATTGAATTTCAAGGTTGAAATGGCGAGTACCCTCCTAATTAAATTTGGCGTGAGGATCCGATACGGACGAAAATAAATTCCATAGCAATTATCGTGAGGCTATGGGGTCTAAGGTCAGAGTGATCAACAATTTGACCCGTACTGATCAGTTGTGACGCAGTGGATATTTATTCTGGGTTCGTTGAACGAAGGGCGATATTCGTCATGTAAAAATCTGGGTATGACAATAAAGGTCAGTTCATCATCTACAACCTGCTTTAGCGAAGAGTAATTTGCTCCAGCTCAGACATATCAGATACGACTAAGCCAGCGTAATCACAGACGGTGTGTGAATACCTTATAGGCGCGTATATAGCAACTCGTTTCTTTCCAGCCGTGAAGGTCTCGAGTCGGAGCAAACAATGTGAATATATAGATACCGCCATCCAGACAAATCGAGACGAACAATCTTGGCAGTGTTGCAAACCTACTGCCAGCTAGTCACCGCGTGGGCAGAATTCAGGACCGCGAGTAGGTCTTCAGGCCTGGTCGCTGACATCAGTGCTCATGCCCACGATCATCTTGTTAGGACGCATTGCGCCACTTGGATGGCTCAATGTGGTTCTGTCTTCTGCTGCGGTCAGAAAACTGTTTCAGAAGCCTGCGCAGAGCGGTCTCGCTTCACGGCATCGGCGTGTGTGTGGTCCAGATTTAGACGGGGCGAGGGCCGAGGCTGACACAATACCACTCCCATCACCCATTTCATTTGGCGAAGGAGGAAACGGTAATGATGGGTCGAACATGTGCGCCATGCCGGTGCTATTGTCGCTCTTCGCAACAGACTCGCTCTCTTCTATGAATTGTTGAAGAACGCATTGTTTCTGGTTATCCCGAAATTCTGGAATAACCTAAATAGCCTCGGTGATTGGGATTGTAAGATTTGCCTGGGATTGCATCATAATCAATGACTTACATGCGCCCGCTAGCACCGCAGATGACATTGGCTTGTGCGACGTCCATGGGAAAAAATGGCAGGCGCATGCTCGGTTCGCTTGACAGGGACATTCGGGCTCCGATAGGCTGGGTCACAATTTCATGCAGATTCCAGGCATGAAATGTCTGATGTAAGTCATCAATGTTGCCCAAGCGCGCTGACGTGGAGCATAGCTTAGGATACTGCGGAGCGGTTCCTAGCAGGAAACCAGAAATTGGAAAACATATTACGGACCAGAGTAAGTCTTGTCTAAGTCAGATTATGAGAGCGCTCCTTTAATAACATTATACGTGCACGATAGCCTGGTTAGGTGGTATCAGTGCTTCCTCGGGGAGGAGTACACGCTCTTACATACACTCGAAGTTTGACCTTCGGTGGGTTGGCATAAATTGACAGGGCATCGGTGTGCCAAACCTGCTGAGTTTCATATTTCCGCGCGCTCAAGGTTCACTCTCGACACTGGCCCATGATGATGATTACCGCTCTGAGCTTCTATTCGGCAGAGGCGCTCAGGATTCGGAACTTTTCGACCTGGACTCGAGCTTAGCTCTCGATTTGCAGACGATAGCATGACGTGATGCTCAAACGGATGATTTCATTTATCTATGTTTCCTAAGACGCCTTGGAGGCATCAACGACATAACGGGTGGTATTATACGCTTGAAGGCTGGATTCACCAAATTAAAGGTCTCGAGCCTATCGGTACTCTTTGGCTCATATTCATGCTTAAGGCTAGGCTGGTCTGGTGTCGGTCCGGTGGTCCCGTGTCGAGGACGTTGTGACAAACTTGCCGAGGACTTCGCAAGTTTACAACAAGTGCGAAGGTGTGTAGTGCCACATTGTGTCGCTGGGCTAGAGGCGCTGGTAAAATTCTAGAATTCGCGAGCTTTTTTCGCATTCTGTTACAGAATGTCGAAGTGGCAATTAGTACGTGGCGATGGAGACAGCCGTAAGAGAGTAGACAATTATGATGTTGTCTCTTGACATACATCACTCGTTCTCGGAGATGCACGCAGTGACGCTGCAGGGGCGACCTATCAGTCGTTAACATTCACGCTTTCCCTATCCGTCCATTATTGATTACTTGAACCGCTAGGACGTCAGCGAACGCGTTGATGTGATTCGATACATGTCGTTCGTCGAGCCACGTGTGGGCGAAGCTGCAATGAAGTTTCATCATATACTGGTTCGTAAGATTGTACAATTACGCTCCTATGTTGTTGACCGGTGGGCTTGAGAATCTATCCAAAGGTCCGGGTTGCTCACATTTGCTCACATTGCAGATTGCAGGACTGAGGTTAGCCAAATGGATCACATCCATTTGTTGCTTCTATCCGCTCGGACGACGATGCCACTCATTTTCAAATGCGATACCTTCACTGGATGTCTTCTTGTCAAGGATGCTGATATCGGCATACGGCAGTGGCCGCCTGGCCGAGGGCCTGATATATATTAGACGTCGCCGACCCCCTCGGATTATATCAACATCACAATCCTACCCACCTCACACCCTTCTACTTTAGTTCTCCTACTGTTACTGTTGTCGCTCTAATTACTGTCACTCACATAACACACACCTCAACCTCAACCGTACAATTCACCATGCAACTCCCCCGCGTCCTCATTTGTGGTAAGTCCAAAGATCTATCAGCATAACCTATTGCCACTCCTGATGCATCGCACAATTTCATCGCCGAAAACAGGTTCTCTTGACTTTGCACTCCAAGAATGTAAGTCAATATTCAATGGCACTGCCGAAGTCATCGTACGTATGCCTCGTGAAGTACTCATGATAAGACATTGATAAACGACGGTGCTAGTTTATGGATTGTTCTAGCCGAGAGGAACTTCTCACTGAATTCCAACCGGGCCATGACTACGACGGGATTTCTGGAATCATAAGACACTGGAATGCATTTGATATAACTGGGCCATTCGACAAGGAGTTTATTGAATGTCTACCTTCCAGTGTGAAGTACATCGCAAGCCTGTGTGCAGGCTACGAGATGATTGACATAGATGCGTGCAAGGAGAGAGGTTCGTTCATGTAGTACACGATTGTCTATCGGCGCATGCTAACGGCCCTCTTTTGTGCAGGCATACTGGTTTCTAACACTCCTGGAGTAGGGGATGCGGCAACGGCAACGACAGCCCTCTATCTGATGATCTCAAGTCTCCGCTGCTTCACGGAGGGAGAATTAAATATTCGCTCCGGGCTCTGGAGGCCACCAAGTGTTGCTAAGAGGGCGCACGATCTTGAAGGACACACGCTCGCCATTATCGGTCTCGGCGGAATAGGACTGCGTTTTGCCGAATTCGCGCATGCATTTCCGATGCACGTTGTTTATCACAATCGCCACAAACTCCCCCAGGCTCCCGAATACTGCGAATATTTTGATGCCGAGCATCTTGACGAGATGCTCGCCAATGCGGACGTTCTCAGCGTTCATGTGCCACTGAACAAACACACAGAGAGACTGGTGGACTGGCAGATGATTGCAAAGCTGAAAAGAGGCGCAGTGCTCATCAACACAGCACGCGGTAGGGTCATAGACGAATCCGCGATGATCAAAGCGCTGGAAGAAGGACAGGTGTGTCGAATTGTTCATGGTTTCTCAGACACTACGCAGATTGTTGACTGAACTTTCGACCCACAGCTATCCGCAGTTGGTCTGGACGTGTATCCAGATGAGCCGCACGTTAACCCACGGCTCCTGGAATTCCCCAACGCCACACTGCTCCCCCATTTAGGTGGAGTATCATTTGAAGTACAGAAGCTGCAAGAACTTCACGCATTGATGAACCTCCGAGAATTTTTATGTACCGGGACTGCGCCAGATGTCGTTCCAGAACTGCGCTCTTAGGAGCCAATATGAGTCGTCTTATGATCTTTGGCTATGACTTGACTACGCTAGGATGATTTTATGAGCTGTATCGTTGCTATATCGTATCATAGAACATGTTTAATAACATACTTACTCAATTTGCGGTGAGAGCGCAACGAGATAAGCTTGCGGTCGTTTCAGAGTATCTTGAAGACACTAGTATGATTAATGATCTACTTACCCAAGTTACGGTGAGACTGCGCAGGCGAAAACAAGCTCGCGTTCGTTGCAAAGTGTCTGACACAGCCTAGTCCATTATCTGGCTAGTATACGTATACAACTACATGTCTTAGACTACTTGAATACTACTCGTCTATCATAAAATACTTGTGGGATGTACTAACGTAACTCTGGTAGAAGATCGCGCGCTGTCCCTGTACTTAAGAATTCCTTCAGATTGGATAGAGCTTGACTCTCCTGTTGCATTTGTGTTTCCGCAGAGACACCACCAAGGTGGGGAAGCAGCGTAGCGTTGGAGAAATCTAAAAGACGTGGATTGACTTTCGGTTCATCGGGATAAACGTCTAAGCCGACAGCAGATAGCTGTGACCAAAGGTCAGCCATTTAATATCGCAGAAAATAAGCTGAGGGGAACAATTCACATGTCCATCCTCTAGTGCTCTGATCATCGCCGCCTCATCAATAACCCTCCCGCGCGATGTGTTGATCACAACAGCACCTGTCTTTAGTTTCCGAATCATTTTCTCATCGATAAGTCCCTCTGTATGATCATCCAGGGGGACATGGATACTGAGCACATCGGCCATTGCGAGCATCTCATCTATATGTGCTGCGTCAAAAAATTCGCAGTACTTTGGGGCGCGCGCCGCTCTGTGGCGATTGTGGTATAGAACCCGCATGGGAAAGGCATGTGCAAGCTCGGCGAGGCGCATGCCTATCCCACCCAGCCCGATGATGGCCAGCGTGCGTCCTGTGAGATCATGCGCATTGTGAGTAATGTTAGGGGGCCGCCAGAGCCCCGAATGGACGCTCCGCTCGCCCTCGGAGAGCCTCCGCAGCGTAGAAATGATGAGATAGAGGGCAACTGTCGCCGTTGCGTCGTCGCCGACCCCGGGTGTGTTTGAAACTAGTATATCTGCACAACAACAACGCCTTAGAACCGGAAGAGCTACGTGAGGACGCAGGCATAGACCGACCTCTGCGCTTGCATGCTTGTATGTCAATCATATCATAGCCGGAATTCATACTTGAGATGTATTTTACGGACCGAGGCAGACTCTCGATGAATTCTTCATCGAATGGGCCGGTAATACTTGCCGCATTCCAGTGCCTGACTATACCGCAGATGCCATCATATTCCTTTCCCGATTGAAGTGCCATGAGTAGCTCTTGTCGACTAGAGCAGTCCAGAAACTACGATAATTTTAGTACCTTCCGCGTTTCATTGAACACAATGGCTTACGATTATCTCAGCGATGCCGCTAAACATAGCGATACACTCTAGTGACGAAAACCCCAAAGAGCCTACCAGCATGGTTGGCAACGATACATCAACCTGGAAAAATGGAAACTATACAAAAGCACTCACCGCATATCAAAACCCGCTCGAGCTGCATCGTGTGTTGTGGATTCGAACGAGGGACGATGGAGTCATGAACAAGATAACATGGTGCAATATATGTCCCACACCCAATAGGTCACAGAAGCCCTCCGATGCGAGCATCTGTTGATGAGAAGTCGATGGAACAACCCGAGGTCAAACGGACATTCAAACTACACCATGCGTTCTGCGCTGGGTACCTTAAGCGACCGTTCGCTCTCAAGCCACGTCATACAATCCGAGCGGCTTAGCGCCAAGAAATTTTCTTGAACTTGTGTGTATTGGCTTCGACAACTTCTTAAAGTGAAGAGATAAATTAAGTTGTGCGATCCGTATGTTAGAAATCTATGATTAAGTAAACATCGCGAAGATCTAAATATTGGAGAGCCTCACTCACCCAAACGGCACATCGTCATACGGCGGCTATTGCAATTGCGGTAGATGATAGACCTTGGGTAGACCCGAGTTCAACTTACTCTCTTATATTGATCATTCGTGGCTTTGTGCGCTGCAATACAATTTGGTGCCGAGTCGCGGGTCGCGGATTGAGGTACTTGAAACCTCGACGTCACTTGGATTCCCTGTCAACGGTTCGTAATCTCGTTCACGCTCGTCTTTGTGAGGGATCACGTTCAGCCATGACAAGCGAAGTGAATATATGTATGTACTCTGTCGTCGTGACCTAGGCGCCCAGTTTTCCGCAATCGGACCTAGCGGAGTCTCGTCCAAACAATTGATAGCTACAACGCCGACAGCAAGGAGAACCCCGAGTGCAATTTAGAGTAGGACGGGGACAGATAATAAGTGTAACTGTGACGTGTTACAGAGCCATTCAAACTCGAGTGGGCTTCTTGACTCCGTTGATACGAAGAGACACGTTCTTCGGGATGCCGTTCAAAATTGGCAGATGTTGAATGTGTCACTGGAAACAGTACGGATAGTCAGTCGTTTTATATAAAGACTACATGCGTGCATGCTGTCGACCGGAAAATGCTCAAGGATGTGCATATTTGACGTCACCACACTGACTTGAAGATGATAGAAGACTCAGTCTGACTCTTCGACCTGAGGTTACGGGTAAACATTTCATTCGGACAAAGAACAGTGAGGGCACGGCGGATCTTGGTTGATTTTGAATAACTCACTTTCATATCTATTTCGACCTCAAAAATCTCCAATCCATACGCGAAGCCGCTTCCGGCTGATTCAGCACAACTCATGCCCACGGCCCAAATTACCTAGAGGCAGTGATATAAAGCCGTTTGCTGTACCCGAAGTGTTCGATTTTGTATCGCTCAGCAAACTGTATATATTCATCAACAGTCTTACACGGCGCCTTCCCTTCTGACGTCAGCCAGGGAGTAGTGCATCGAACGGCGCTAATATGGAGCTACGGGCACACCATGGTGAGCGCATTAATAGAGATACCTAAACCCTCTCTTGCGCTCCAACGCCTGCTCAAATGCGAGTCCTTCCAGCCTAGCAGCCTCTTCGATGCGCTCGCGCCTTGCGCCCTTCAAGTCTTCAGATTCGTCGCGTTCCAGCTTCTTGTTCTCGTATACGAGCATGCAACGGATCACTACACAATCGAGTGTTTAAGACAATATCCCTGTAGCGCGGTATATCTTACCGAAGGCGAGTACTGTGCTCAAAGCGAGAGAGGCTATCCCAATGTACATGGAAGGATGATAGTTTGGCCCCCACTGTGATTTCCAAGTATATGAACTGATTCTAATACAACAGTGAGCGGCAACGAAAGACTCGAAATACGATAGCAGCGTACAAGTTCCCTATGTTGCCGATTCCGTTCACAATGCCGATCGCCGCGGACCGTTTAGCAGGTGGTCGCGGTATAGCATTAGCTACCCACACCGCCGTTAACGCGAAACCTAAAGCGCCATGGTTGAGGATACATTAGTGAAAGTAGCGCATACAAAGTACCTGAATATCCTGCTGCCATAAGGAACATGGAAAAATAGCGACCCCCGACTGACATTGTTGAGACACCAATGATGTACCCGACAAGGACGCCCCACCATGGCCAACAGTGGTGGAAGAACCGCTCTCCAGTTCTATCTGTAGTCACCGTCGCATCAGCACCCGGAAGAGACCGATCTGGAAAGCTGATACTACAAACCTGCACTCCATGCATTCACGGCGCACACGATCGTTGAGAAGATCCATGGGGGTCTGAGATCACGGTCATTAAGGAACCCTTCGAAATTGAGAAAGAATACCCACGCGCAAAGCAAGAGCGTCACAGTGGTCGAGAATCCCAGCGTAGCAGCAATGCTAATATTGTTTTAGCTTAGAAAAGGGTACAGCACAAGATATCGGCGGACTTACGTCGGGAAGAAGTTGATGAAACCTAGCCCCAGAAGCTGAGAACAGTTCATGATAGAGAAGATCAAGACCTTTGGGTCCTGGAGAGCAAGCTTTAATCCCACGAGCGCCCTGCAAACATAATGAATCAGATAGATGGCTGTCCCTATCACGGAAAGACATACGATTCTTGAGCGGAATCTTCATCGGCTTCTCCAGCATCCTCTGCTAGCCGAACTTGGGCTAATCTCAGCTGAGCAGGAGACAACCAACGGGTGTTATGCGGCTGTGTTCATACAATCAACGTGTTGTGCAAATGCCAAGTGAGCTAAATACATACGTAGTCGGGTAAGATGAAACTGTGTGGAACAAGCCGGTCAGAAGGTTTCTGGCCATTCAATCGATACATACCATGCAATGATGCCGATGAAGATCGATATAGATCCCTGTGGGTAGTTACCGTCAATAATATGTCATAAATTTCTGACAAGGAGCACACTTCAATGAAAAACAGCCTAAGGTTGCATCATTCAGTTGTCACCCAGGCACAAATGACGCAGTATACTTACCATCTCCAGGCCGCTATTCCTCTCTTTCCCTGCATCCCAGACAAGATTCCTGCCGCCATAAGCTGTAAATGCGTGAGATCCATCACCAGCACCAGTAGGAAAATAGAAATGACTAAACGGACATTTCCAAACGCATTTGAAATCAGTAAACCACCATATATTACCGCAGAGCGAAAGGCGAGCTCCTGCAAATTAATTCACTAATCAAGTGATCATATCGTGTCATTGATCGCGCGCGCACCTTCCGCGTGTACCACCGAGATAGCAAGTACATTGCGCCAGGGTAGAATGCAGCCTATACGCCTATTAGTATGAGGTGGTGCACATCTTCGTACATCTATCACCTCTGGGAGTCCAATGAAAATTCGGCACAGTACAATCCCCGTATAATTCTTGGTGACCTGCATGATACGTCAGCGTAACAATACTTAGAAACGAGAGAAAAGATCGCACTCCTGTCATCGCACTAGTGAGACCCCACAGCACAACACAGGCTGGGATATAGTAAGATGGCCTACACGATAGTCATCAATGTGAAGGTTCAGAGCTCCTGTTTCTACACAATACCTAGATATTCTGTTTAAAATCTGTGCATGTTATCAGACGACACTTTGCATCCCGTAAGTACACGACGCACCATGTTCGATGGTATCTGAGCGGGAACATAGGATGCACAGAGGACAGCAAGCACGGTAGAATATTGTATTCCTGTCCATTGAATACGGATAAATGTTCTGGAGAAGCGGCAAATGAAATGCTGTTCTCACCTGACAAATTCAGATCCTGTTGAAGACCTTGTAAACGCGCAGACGAGACCGCACTTCGCTAACACAAACGTATCAAGAGGAATCAGGCGCGAACGTACATACACACTCACATCAATGTAGTTCATTATAAAAATGATGATGATCGTTGGCATTAGTCTGAGATCCAGGTGGCGCACCAGTTGTCTCTCTGCAGCAGGCCGCACATCCGGGGAGAGTAAATCACCATCTTCCACCGCAATTTCTTTACTCTGAGGAGAGGACACTTTGGTAACAACGGCCTCTTTCTCTTCAATGCTAAGACTACCTGAGTCGGAACCCATCGTCGTTCAGGACGGAGAGACGGTTTTAGTGGGGAGAAAACATACTTTTCGCTTGATAGAGCCATATACTCCTCTCGGACGTCCGACGGACATAATCTTGAGCTCAATACGCCGTGCCGCACATCCGGCACGATGTGCAGCAAAATTGCTCCTTGTGGAAAGTACAATACGGTGCGGATGATAATGACTGCTTTCTGGTGCAGTCATTGTGACCAAAAGTTGTTCTCAGGGTTATCTCGGAACCTATTTACACTAGATCTGTATAGCCAGCCTTCGGAATAGGGCACTAGAAGCAAGGGAGATTCGCCGTGAGCGGTCACCAGATTCAGTCATATGTCAAGCCCCAGCGTGATGATCTTGTGTACACATCCATTACTGCAGAAGGTTTAGGCTCAAGCGTTATCATGTTGCCGAAGAGTTGACGAGATGGTCTATTATGTTTCGCTGTAGGAGATTTCTGACAGTGAAAGTCCCGTTGCGTTTGGCAATATTAGAAGGCTCCGAGTGCAATCATTGTCAAGATGTGAATATTATGGGCACATGACTTTTGCCTCACCTGCTCTCGCTCGACGCATAGTATTACGGTTCAGTTAAACTCCGCCACAGGTCACCAGCACCGCTTTAAATTGTTGGTGGATACTTTGTTGCTCTTGGGTTTGAATACTTACGCCAAAACGAGCTGCGAGATCGCGGAATGGAAGTGTCGGAAGAACTGGTACTACCATCGAGAAGGTGGCTCTCCGCGCTGAGCGCTCCCGGCGGCCCTAGGCTGTCAATGTCCTGTCCGTCGCCGCCGAGTGTCATGTGATGTATCCGTAGCGCGCCTTTATAGTTCGGGTCCTTGGCATTCTTTGCACCCGCACCTCCGATCTTCTAAATTTCGCCTCCCTTCCCATACTGCAGAACCAAACCGTCGCAAATATAGGTTCTTACATGAACGATCTATATCAAAAGGTCCTTTAGGCATGCCGTCGGAATCCAAGATGGACGGAATTAGAGCAGTGTCAACAACCGACAATTCGTCTGGGCCTATATTTGACAATCATGATGAGTAACTACCCTCTTTTTTTATTGTTAATTTACATTGTTAAATGCAGAGTGTGGATGCGGATTCGTTGGCGGAGCGGTAATCCCTCCGAATCGTGGGGTGTCGCCTGTTGGTTCACCCCCGTCGGTCGGACGTTTAGTGGTCAGATTCTGGGCGATCTGGTTGTAACATCAAGTCCCCCTTTCACGGTGCGTCCCCCAGGAACGCTTGAGTCGGGAGGTTATGGGGTCGACGCTTCCACTCCCTGACCAGCCCCTGGGCTTCCAAATCCGCAT
>NW_012133458.1:547-58627 GCF_000313525.1 Fibroporia radiculosa | reverse complement strand
CCCCCCCCCCCCCCCCCCCCCCCCCCCCCCCAGCCACGTCCTGCCGACACGGGAGAATTCCAACCTTCTCCCATATCGGCACTGCGGCATAAAATAAGACAGGAGCACAATCTGGTAAAGATTCTTAGTGTCTCAGTGTCCATCTCATCCTTCGAGGTAGCGTTGCACGCAATACGGCACTATCCATAGGTGCGCGTTAGCTGTTACAGCTTTCGTCGGATCGAACCATGGAAGCTGAATATGGATCAGACGTCGAGATGCATGCACAAAAGGGAAGTTGGGGGAGGGCACTAGTGGGCGAGTGTCTGTACGATCGACGGGTTCATATGCGCTACCATTTCCTCCGTGCACAGGCATCACCTCGGCCTCGCCCCTCAGCCTTTGTGATGCGACTTCAGCTATAGGTGCAGCACTCACGCATGCGTATCGCCTTCACGTCGCTCACCCTCATAGTGATCGAGAGCAACTATGCACTGCACTGCGTGCTCGACCCTCTGTTTCTCTGTTTGAGCTCGTGCCCGTCGATATTACTGTGTAAATTCCTTCTCTGCATCGTCTCGGCCAGTAAAGACTATACTCACGAGCTGCCTTTAATACCTACTTTCGAATTGGCGAGATCAGAGCTCGTTGTCTCCCCGCATTTGCTGCTATGACAATTCTTCATCGGTCCGCCTCGCGCTCTAGTGCTGAGAATCGGGCGGATGTGCGCTCGTATTGAGGAGACAGACGAGGCACCAGGTGTGTGAGTTACTCAAGCTGTCTATTTTCTACGCTCAGACGCTTGCACGCTGCCGCTTCTGACCCAAACCACCCGCATACGCGTGTGAATATGTACCTCACTCTTAGATTTTACCTATGCTCCTGTCTTCTACTGTTTTACAGAGGTCTATGCCGGCCGGCAACCCCACTGCGCGCAGATACTGGATAAAGCTCAGATGACGGTAATAGGGCAGGATAGCACCACAGATCGCCGCCTTGTTAAGAAGATCCAGATCCACCTGTCGACAGCTGCTTACGATCTTAGCCATCCACCCTTCTAGGTTCCGATCGACACCGTATCCAATGTTTAAACGCATCTCATCTTACGCAACCTACACGATGCTCTATCGATCTCATAGTCTACTGTGGTTATTGTTATTCATCTTAGTGCCTCGCTTATCTCGAGCTCTCCTTTTGATTGACCCTCGGAATTCTCTTTGATCCTCAACCTGATTAATCATTAACCCGAAGGGCAACATCATATTAACAGGTTTTGTACCATAGTTTCAAATCCGCTCGACACCCCTATCGGTTTGGACGAGGCCATGTCCCCGAGGCTGCATGAGATCGAAGTGATGAACTGGATCGGCCCTTCCCAAAGCTGCGGACCCTCAATGACAGTGGCAGTCCGGCGCGCTGTTGTTGCCAGATGGGCTGAGCTTCCAGAAGTCATAGATGCACGCCACGGTTCCTCGGACTACACTTTGAGGGCTGCGTGTGCAATTTGGCGGACATTGGACACGGATACTGGTGGCATGGAGGCATGCTGAGACTCTGAGACTTGGTGTTCCAGTCTATGCCTCGCATATATTCGGATAGCCTGAATGATGTATTCATCAACTAGTGTGTTTCCTGGCATGCTGCCATGGCTGGGTATCCATCTCATCATCAATCTAATGCCATAATGCCTGCAATAAAAAGTAGATGCATGACCATGAAAGTGTCTGACAGATAGTATCCAGGTTATGGTTAAGGAATCATATAGTACATTTGTAACATAGCTTTGTTGTTCTTATGCTTTTTTGCACAAAAGGAGATAAAAGAGGTACTGAAAAGTAGGAAAAAGAAAAATTTAGGTTTGCTTCATGTTGAGCTTGGAAATATCAAATCAAACAGTACGTGATAATCCTATATAAGTTTTTTCACCTTACATCCACTTATTGTACCAAGCTCATACATAGACCCATCTTCTTCATTCACCTCTAAGCCTCTTGAAAAATTTGATTGTGCAGTATTATTTTTCTTTGTGTTTTTTGCTGAAAGTGTCTCTGTATGCTGTTTTGATTTACTGAGTATAGATCATAATATTATTGAAAGCATGTTGCTTACAAAAGGTTGTTGTCTAAAAGGAAGTGGTGACAACTCCACTGAGGCACCAACTGACTCAGAATGTAATGGCTTAGATAGACTTTGTCTTGCATTCAGGCTGTAATTATATTAACTCAATATAACAACTAGAGTAATTAGCTTACGTAGCAAGAAATGAATTTGCATATACTGTGTGAATAATTATGTTAGTTCCTATTAAACTAACAAAAGTATATTGAACTTACATTTACTCTGAATCTCAACCAAACCAGCAAATACAAGGCTGTGTTTCATTACTATAAACTGTGAAATAATCATCAGCGTTAAAATACTAAATAAAGTTTTTGTTTCTTACAGTTAATAGTATTGTAAGAGAAACAATCCTAGACACTGTCAAAATTGTGAGTTTTAAATAAGTTGCATGCTACCTACATGGTCAGACTGCCTGTATTTATAGCATATATCTGCACTTGTTTAATCAGATGATTTGTTCTGTGTTTATATTTAGTTAACTGTATATATCTCAAATGTGTATTTCACCTTTGGATGTTGCTGCGCCTTTTTTGCAAGTAGTAGGTAAGCAAAGCTGCAATAACAAAATCTGTAGTTGCATTGAATCCAAGGGTAACAATCAAAGCAACCTATGGTATCAAATAAGGTTTTATTACTACTATAGTCTAGAAAGTTAAATCTGACTGACCAAGGGTGCTTTAACCTCACGAAATTCTGCCCAAGTACCAACTTTAAATGATAAACCGGCAGCAACTAACATACATAATGTAGGTGTTTTGATTCATGCTTTTATAAGTAACATACCTAGTCCTATACCTGAGAAACTAAGATAAGCAATATAGCAGCATGGTATATAAAACTTACAGATACGACAAACTAAAAGAACAGTCTACAGTATATTAGATAGATTTTGATCAATCTTTTGTCAATTTACTTACTGGAATAGCAGTTATTATACGATTGTTTTTGCTTACTAGCAAAAACCTCGCAGTGAGAAACTGATAATACTTATCCTGTATTTAAACATACAAATCCAGATCCTATATATGAAAAAACTATATATATATGTTATATGAAAAGAAACACAAGCAAGGAGCTAGCATACCTCTGTACAACAACAACTATAACATCCTAGTCAAATTCAAATTAATAAGCATTGCCATAATTAGAAACAAAAATACACATACTCCAGTTATAACTGAAGCCTGATAGAATGATGTTGCATTATCTGAGTAAGTTGTTTACATCTGGATATGAGGCTAACTTACACCCATACTCCTTGAAATATCTTCAGAAATTAGTAGCACAGTTTAAGCAAACATTTGCTTTACCACACAATCTTTTGTATCAGAACTTGATTCCCAAAGGCAATAATGAAATACTCATATATCATATTCAGGCAGAATGCAGTGTGAGCTGATTCTAGGATGCTATATTACAAGTGAATATGAAAATATTGATGATATATATGTACATACCAGACAGCTAGAACCATTAATTGTATAACTCTTTTATCACCAGAGCTATTCCAGGAATAAAGATAGGCTTGTACTATCACAGAGCCATATAATCTGAAATATTTTAATCTTGAATCTAAAATCATGACAGCAATAGTACTTACATGGCAGCTATGAACATTTCAATAAGAAATGCACCCATTACATCACCTATGGTTGGATCCATTGCAAATATAGGCAGTGAAAATAAGCAGAGGACTGTGCTAGATGGGATGAGTGGGCTGGTTATATACCCAGTAACGTACTGGATTAATTGATGGCTAGACACCATTATTTCAAGTATAAATAGCAACGAGAATCATCAAAAACGGGGTGATGACTCTATATTTGATTAGAGCTCTATTTGATATTATTCTAGCAACAATGATCCTGGGATGAGATGCTTCGCAATTTGCTTACCAGACAGCCGTTGGACACATATGTGTTGCTTCCATGATGTTGACATGATATTGATGTATAGCTGGCTTCCATTCTTAAGCTGTGTGGCACCATAATGATATTCCATCCGACAGTGGACACCTTCCCAGCACAGATATTGAGGAAATATTATGATATCCTAGCTTTCACATTCTAAATCAGCTCGATGGTTAGGAGGAGCGGTCTTAACTAATGACTCAGTACACCAGAAAAGCGATCTGAATAGCCAGTCTGTGAGGTGCATTAGACTCCACCACAATCTGACAATATGTCTTAACGAAATCAAAATTGAAATTGGATGTGTCATGAACTGCTGGCGCTGCGCATTTTGATCATCTATATGTCAATGGACGAACTTTGTTGACATGTTTCGCAAAGCGAACTTCACCAAACATGGAGGCAGCATGGTAATCGGGGTAGTTTTTTTTCTGGGGCGCTGCTAGTGGTATTTACAGTGCATTCAATATATGGTGCCTCACGCGACTGCCAAGCTCAATGACTTGGGCGTGCTTGAGCCATGTAGCCCTAATTAAGCTAAGAGGAACCGTGCATGTGTTTGGACCGTAGGCCACAGCACAAACAGCGAGTACCAGACACCATTCTCGGAAGAGCGTCCGACAGCCTAATTCAGATCTTGAGTTAGAGCGGAGTCTGAGATCCGCCTTTTAGGAGCGCATTTCATTATACCTAGAAGGGTCTGCGATTTGATGCACACTCTAGCATTTAGATTTGTTCTAAATCCCAAATACGTAAGTATCTTCATAAGCATTGTCCGAGTCCTCTAAGCTGAAAAATAAATTAGAAATAAGGTTCAACGGGGTTTTGCATCGAAGATCGTAGGCTGCCAATGCCACAGTGTGCTTCTCAATTCAAACCGGCCTGTTCATTCCAGTGTGTGAATTCCTGGTCCATCGGAATGATGAGGGGGAAAAGATGAGTTCATCAGTCCCTTGGCGGCTACTAGACTCTGGAGTAAGCCAAACGTTTTTGACCAGTTGAATGTTTAACCATCACGAACTTTCAAATTTCAAAGTTAGTGATCATAAGGGCTTTGAATTGAGTAATTGCCTGGCATGCCCAATGGTACTGGGTACTAGTGCCGGGGATCGGGTAGTAGTCTGCGGTTGCTCGGAACTTAAAAGGTGAAATTGACAAGCGAAGCTGACTGGCAGACGCATTCGGACAGTATGCATACAACGGACAAGTCTCGTCAGCTTCGCTCTCTCATCCGTCTACTGACTGACGCCGCTGAGGTTGTCATTAGAGAATGGGATGCCCCGAAGGTTGCGCCACTCAACATTGGATCTCAGCTTCCCTCACAGGACATGTTTGAAGCACGTCGTATCATACTTGGAGCTTGTGGGATGTGTGCGGACCTAGTGCAGGATCCCCTCAGTCGTCTGTCAGAAATCACTTGTGGCTATATCCCGGCTCGCGCTTTGCATATTGCAGCACAAGCATGCTTATTTGATCTGTTGGCTAGTGCAGATCCAGTTGAGGGTATTTCCATTCACGAGATCAGCTGCAGGACAGGTATCAATGAATCTAAGCTAGGTATGACCCATGACTTTACTTACATGTAGCCAGCTGACGGCAGCCACCTAGTACGCATCCTCCGCTGCCTGTGTTCTATTCATGTCTTTGCCGAGGTCAAGTTGAACCACTTCACCAATACCCCCACTAGTGCCGCGGTAGTAGGAAATGAGCCATTTAGGTCCTGGATTCTAATTGGGTAAACTTTGTCTTGGTTGAGTTGACAAGTTGCGCGGAAATGCTCACTGCATCTGTAGTGGAGCCGAAACTTTTGCTGCATCGTACAAATTGCCTGCCATCATAATGGACCCTGTAAAAACTCATTCACTGTCTCATCGCGAAAGTGCACTCCAAGAGGTTCTTGATACAAAATTGACGCTATGGGAATACCTGGAGACAGGTGTCTCGCAGGAGGATGGCACTATTGGACCTCGGCCGGAACTGCGAACATGGTCTCTTGCGATGATTGGAGGTGCACAAATGAACGGGCCGCCTTTATTGTGTGGTGCGTAAAACATATATCATGATTTAGGTGAACTTTGCTTACAATGGTCATTCAAGACTTTCCTTGGGAAAAACATAATGGATGTACAATTGTAGATGTTGGAGCCGGTGTTGGTGAGCATTCTTCAGTCCTGAAGCCTGATCTTTAATAAATCTGTATTTCCAAGGATCTATGTCGTTGGAACTTGCAAAGATTATGCCAATCACGCGATTTCATGTACAGGATCGTGGTGCTGTTATCCAGGACGCTCGTGCCATCTGGATGCGCGAACTTCCAGAAGCTATAGGAAGTAACCGAGTAAACCTAATGGCACACGACTTTTTTACAGAGCAGCCCATCAAGGGAGCCGATATATATCTTTTACGCTACATTTTGTACGTACGGACCCGTAATATTCATGGGTTTGTGTATCTGACACAGCTGACATAGGCATGACTGGCCGGACAAAGACTGTATCACGATACTCAAGTTGCTTCGGGATGCGATGGCTCGCAATTCGTGCCTTCTTGTTGCCGATTACCTGTTAAACACAACCATCGGATCCTCACGGTTGAAATCAGCCCCGCATCCTCTCCCTGCAAATTACGGAGTCGCTCAAATTTTTTCCAACATGCATGATCTCTCAATGATGTCTCTATTCAATGGCATGGAGCGATCGCCTAATGAACTAGAAGACTTGGGTCGACAGGCTGGCTTGGAAGTAGTTAGAATATGGGAGTGTCGGGGATACATGTCGATTGTTGAATTCAGAAGGGATCTTGATTAAGTGTTGTATAAGCTATATTTTCCTACTAGTACGCACAATGACACTCCAATTTTAAAAGAGTACCAGTGGATGTAGTCATCAACAAAGTGTGAGAATAATATATACCCAAACAGATATTTAATAAAGTAAGGTTATGTACAGACCTAGACATATATGCTCAGATATGCTTGGGATACGGATTGTTGTTTTGCTGATAGGCGGATCTAGCTTTGCGTTTTTGGCTGCTGCCGCTATCCAGGCACTTGCGCACAAGATTGAGGACTGCGGGACGGCAAAAGGCGGGAGTTTTGCGGGGCAAGGGTGCAGAGGGTGAGCCCAACTGAGAGGGAGGTACGTATCTTCGCGTGTATGCGGACAGTCCATGTCAAGAGTTGCCAGAGTAGCAGCATACAAGCCTCTGTGAGCATAGGAGATGAACAGCGCAAGTCACTCACATCGCCGGTGCCTCGCCGGTCTGAGGCCTCCTCAATACGAGTGTGCATTTGCCCAATTCTCAACATTTGAGCGCAAGGCGGACCGATGGAGACTTATCATAGAAGCGAATGGGGAGGCAATAAGCTCTGACATCGCTGATTCCGCCATAAATTAGAGTGGATAACTGAAGTATTTCACTGACGTAGCGCGCGTGAAAGTAGCCAAGACGAGATCAGAGGAGAAATCTGCACAGCGAGACCAAAGGACATGAGTCTTATGCGAGCACGGGCGACGCAAGCGGGTACTGTATGCGAGAGTACAAAACCTGCCGAAGGGGAAGAGACTGTTGTTACGGATGATGGTTGAGAGCAAGGAGCGAGAATAATATTTTTTTTTTCTAGACTCATAACGTCTAGAATATATACGAAAGGATTTACTTCGTATGAAAATATGCGTAATGTTGTGTGGCTGACGTTCAGCCACACGTCACATGCTCTCGGCTTGTCCTTTTCCCGGACTGCTTCGCAACAGGCGGGGACTGGAGGACGAGTTGGTCGCTGCGCGCGGTGTTGATGCCAAGTGAGAATACTGTAACGCACAGACTACAGACCCATCAACTAGTTCAGCTACTTAGATCAGGATGGATGTGTGTGAACGGTGACTTGAGGTTACGGACCATGATACACATTAGAGTGGCAAATACGTCCCTTGCTACATGGATCCTCTTGACATGTCTGGGGACCCTCGCGACTATGACTAGGTTTATAGGAACGGGCTGCCTGAAGTTAAGATTCTCTCATTCATCTGGGTCAATGTCTAGATCCCTGGAAACGTCCTCCCACAACTCCATTGAACGACATAGCTTTTGCAAACTTACTCGTGCGGCGTCATAGCTGAGACTCCCCATAAGCAGATATAGGGGGAATTCCTTCCCAGCTGCCTTTCCCTCTCCATTCACGACATCCACCAATAGTTCCATTGCTTTAGTTGGATCTCCGGAGGCTCTCTCCCAGCCTCCATCAAAATTGGCTAACGCTTCCTTTCGAAGAGCGTCATATTCAGGTATGCGGTTATCCACAACAAGTGGGCCAGCATGTATCTTCTCTGTGCGAAAGCCCCCCGGGCAAATGACCATCACGCGAATGCCAAAGTCTCTCAACTCGGCAGAGTACGTGGCTCCCAAAGCTACTGATACATTAATCAATGTTTTCAGACCCAAAATCAAGGGAAATTTCGCACAGTGAGTAGCTGCTTTCCAGGCAGCGTAATAGCCTGTCAACTAGAGTCACATTATCAATAGCCTAGAACCATCGCAAACAGAATACTCACGGGCACTTCAGGCTTCCAAACAGAACGGCTACCCAAAAATATGACTGTTCCATCACGTCGTTCTCGCATGCTGGGAAGAACGGCATTTGTGACATTCAGCGTCCCCACAAGGTTCATCTGGAGCTGTTCAGTGTAAAACTCGGATCTAACAGGAAGTTTCAAGCCTTTGATTAAACAAAATGTAAAATTGGCACACACCCGCCTTCCCCAAGCAGCGACTTGGGAGCAGTACCCGCATTATTGACAAGTACGTCAATGCGGCCCCATCGTACCAGGACCTCTCGAACCTGATCTCGGATGCTTTGCGGAGAGTCTCGTAAGTCGAGAACAAAGACTTGTAAGCGAGAAGATTTTGAATTAGACACCACTGCTTGCACGTCTTCCGGCTTCCGAACAGTGGCAACCACATAGTCCCCCCGAGCAAGAACGATGGAAACAAGACGCTTTCCAAAGCCCGTAGAGGTCCCTGCACATGATATTTGATCAGTCTCCGCACATGGTGGATGAGGACGCGGGACTGAAGAAATGAGGATCATGACAGAGTGAGAAGTGAGACAATTGAAGCTAACTACAGTCGACTAAAACTCAGTCGTGACTAGTGCTCAAGTTAAATGCTCCATTGCGTCACGGAGGAACATTGTCTGTATGTAAGTAAACTTGTACAGACCAGTGATCATCCACACCTTTTTCTGTCGATCCAAACTTGCTATTGAAGACATAGGGTTTAGATTATGGTCTGAGAGGAGTGGTGTCTAGAAAGGTGAGTGTCGGAAAGGATTCTGGATAGTCATTTCACACACGTTTGAGCGGTAATGACAATTGAACTCACAGTAGTTTGAACTTGTGCAATGGTTGGGAGAGTCCGAAGGAGCTATGCTCTTGCCTGATTCCTACTCCGTATTTCAAGGCTGATTCATAGGCATGGAGATCTGTCTCTCAATCTGTCACCCTATGATTGATTTCGATCCACTACAAATTTTCTTTATTTGTATGAATTCTTGAGAATATGACTTGTATCGTGCCGAATATGGATGGCACATCTTAGGCTCGTACCCAGCCGATCTAACTTTTGAACTCTGCTGCGAAAGCAGCTCGTTCAACATCAGAATGCATTCACTTTGAGCTCCGACTTCCTTTTTTACAGATGCCCTCGACGAAAGCGTCTAAGTCCGATTGGCATGCGAGTCAAGGCCACCTGAGTGCGAGTGAGAACTCGAACTTACATACTTATGTTGATCGAAATTGCAAATAAGTGGTATTTCACTGATACAACACAGATAAGATAATAATGCAAGTATTGTAATCAAACGAACTCTCTGAGTTCGCATACCACTTGAATAAAGAATCTCGCAGCTGGTCCAAAATATAAGTTGAGATCCATTGACCGAACCAAACCTGGGAGACTCTACGATATGTACCGTACGAATACAATTTCGAACAATCGCCACTCGGCTCAACTATTTGGCCGCGATCGATCTTGACAGATCATGAGAAAGGGAGGGAGACGACAGAAGAAAGAAGGCAGTATTCTCTGTCTAGCTCCTTACCTTTGGAACCCGCTTTTACTCTGACCATCTTCTTTCTGTTGGCGAGCGCATCTGTCATAATATGCATCAACAAATTGATATGATTCTCCTGAAGAACTTGACTGGATTTTTGGAGTGCTGATGAACTTGTTGTAAATAGCTATTGCACTGTTGAACATCACCAATTGATTTCGTAGCAGCATGTCTGGGCACCGAACGAGTGGCTTTAGTGGTTGGCTTGCCGTTGACTCGCATGCCAGTCGGACTTAAAACTCGAAGTGCGCCAGGCGCTGGCGCTAGACCTCGCACGATATAGAGACACTGTTTCACGGCCGACACTGCTCGTGTTGGTTGGAAATGTAATTTAAATGGTCCATTATTTCCATTAAATTAATGCTGCATATATATATTCGCGTGAAATGTTAGCATAGTGACTTCACAATTCGATCTTTGTGAAGTCAGTGCCACAGCTATGGGCGCTCATTGCCTATTTAGGCAACTATTCTATGTACTATCATCTATGTTATGATGACGAATCGTGGATATGAAGGAGACCGATGCGAGATTGCGTTCCCTGGTAGGATAAAGCAAAAGAACAGCAAATCACACGACATTATGTGCCCAATTTCCATTTTAAGGTGACAAAATGGACACCGAATTATGCCCGTGGAGAGACCTCTCTGCGCTCGGTGATGCACTCATCCGTTTTCGTCGAAGGCATCTGGAAAAGGAAATCGGAGCTCGAAAACGCTAGTAAGCTAGTGCGGTCCTAATGCCTCAGTGAATTGATGAAGTGTATCAGTGGCAAAGTCTAGATCGGTAGTGTCATGATTACACAGGCCAAGTCTCTCATCAAAGATACTGAGTACAGACCATATGCCTCGCGACTCGGGCTCGGTCGCGTGCATCAAAAGAGTCCCGAGATCATGAGTTCATCTAAGATGTGGAAGCTCTCCATGTCGCAATTTTCGCATCGTCGTGGAAATGCGTTCCCAGTCATGAGGTGAGAATTACATATAACATTGTCCCTGTCACAATCCGAAGCTGATATGACTTATTTCATCTTTGCAATGGTTTAGCTGTCAATTTGTTTCTCTGGCAGATATTCCCGTCGATGTAGAGTTGAGGGCAGCATCGAGCAAGTCGCCCCAGAGCGTAAGTTTCATTCCCTCGCACGTTCTCAAACTGGTTGATTTTGGATTCATTGGATGCGGACCATTCCTCTTCAGGTCATTTGTTGATAAATTACGTTTCGAATTCGTGTATCCGTAACTGGGCCATGTAGGATCAAGGAAGAATGTGAGCCTTGGATTACACTCCTGGTTTCTAGCCTTTGCCGTTTTCGCAGCAACAATTAAACATACTACAAATACTGCGATACTTGCGTCTAACGACTCATCTTTACAGTATCCCCTCACTGTCTTCAAATGTCCATCGAACGTGCAAAAAGGCAGTATCAGTCCTTCCCTGGATCCCAGTATATACTCCCATCCGACATTATAGAAAGGGACCGGTGAGTCTTCTGTTATTCGACTGGATCAAGGCTACCGTGTAACTCTCCTTCAGACTGGCCCTTCAGCACCGCGTTCTGAAACAAGCTCTTGAGAATCAGCTGATCCGTCCACCTGTTTCGCTCAATGCTGGAGACCGGATTCTCGACAGTGGGACCGGATCTGGTAAGTCTGCTGGTCTGTGATTCGAATCTCTCAAACAGGCAAATATTCAAGTACCTATCAGGAACTTGGTTATTGGACATAATCGAAATGGTGTCGCCAGACGTGATCCTAATCTGCATCGACATTGAGCCCCGCCTTTTTCCTACGACTTGTCCTCAGGTTATCTCGCGCGGAAAAGTGGACTTCAGTGTTTGTTCGATCACCAAGCTACCCGCGGACTGGAGCGAATCATTTGCGTTCATCAATCAGAGGCTGCTAATAGCTGCTTTACGCACAGAGGAGTGGAAGGAGGCCTTTGAAGAGATGCACCGTACACTATTACCAGGAGGATGGGTTCAGCTCGGCGAAATTGGCACGCTAAAGTGCGGCCCGGTGACTGAGAAATATCAATCCCTTCTTCGGGCATTATTTTCCTTCAGGGGATTAGATCTCGATTGCGTCATGCACATTCCTCTGCTACTGAAGGACACCGGATTTACCAATATCAGCGTGAAGAAACACTCTATACCACTTGGACGATGGGCGGGCGAGATGGGCATAGAAGCCCGCGACAATTTTATTGGAGCATACGTGGGGATGAAGGATGCTATATTGAGCGCCGGAGGGTTTGGATTTGTCAAGACTGAGGTGGAATTGGACGCCTTGCATCTTGCACTGGAGAAAGAATGGGATGAAACCGAAGGCTCTATTATTGAATACGTAGTATTTTGCGCTCAGAAATGTACACTGTGATGCAGATTCGGTTACGATCATCTGCTTTATACATCATTGTGACAAACTAGATGTGTTTGACATGTGGCTTCACCTGTACCGGGCCACCTCCATCATCGACATGACTCCACGATATTCTGCATGATAGGGCTCCGATATAAATGAGCTGGACAAGTCGAAGCCAAGGCGTTCGGGTATTCCAGGACCAACATGGGGAGGCGGGACGGTTTGCTTGGCTCAGCGAGGATCCATAGGAGAACAGAGGCCAGTAGCAGCAGTTAGAGCACCCAAAAATTGTATGAGAACAAAAGGGTGCTTTATGCGATACTTTAATTAAGGAATTGTGAACGCGATATGCAACACGCATTCCAGCGCGGCTTAGCATAACAATTGAACTTGACCGCAAATTTTTTGAAGTAGACTTCATCAGCAAAGTGTGAGATCCTAAACCTCACATCACCAATGTAGATAATCAAAACCAGAATTATTTAGCTTACCATTCTTATAACCACAGTTATCGGCTTTATGATATACCGACTTGAACTTCTCATTCAGTACAGTGCGCCGAAGATGCATACCTCTGGCGAAGAATGACCGCTCAGACCTCAAATCTTGTACCACATTTCGCTCAACATGTGGCGCAGTAAGTAAAGAAAAAGGCCTTCGATGCCGATAGCTGTGAAATTATCGGTCAGCCATATACGGATCTCCCAGCCAGCAGCTTGATAACTGCAGGCAATCAGACCTGTGTCAGCCGAGGTCAAAGCGCTTCAGATGTGAAATTTAATTTAAAACGTCCCACTTGCAGCATCCGGATAGGTGACAAGATTACAGTCTGAATGTGCGTGTACTGGGTCATCAAGTAGATACTCCAGTACATATATTTCTCGGCAGATTCGTCAACGCCCATGTACAAAGACACGTGCATACGTGACGCTAGTCCGCGGCACGAGGAGTTAAGACCACCTCACGGCAACACTACGCAGCAGCGACTTACTTCAGATACGAATCCGAAGCTTGCAAGCGCGAATTGAAGGAAGTGGCCATTATACTCACAGAAGACCACGGCGACCCCTTTCTAGTAGGCTGGCCGGCTTTCCCCCGGACGTTCTTATACCACAGGGACGTTGGTGGATCTGTCGCAACTCGAATAATCTCCGACTGTAGAGCTTCTCCTGTCATCGCTTTTTGAGTTGTCTCTGTATCCGCGAATACTGGAAATCTTGTGGTGGTGGTCTATCCTTTTCAGTGCGCTCTCTTGAAGATGATTAGCTTGTACCCTGGATATAAGCTACTGCAAGCTGGTGTTCTGGGATATGTTTTTCTGGCAGTCTTGTACACAACCCATTTCATGTTAATGTCCTCTCCCTCTGAACTTTGTGTAGCGTTTCTAGCACCGCTCTCTGCTCTACTCTCGATGGTACTTTCAGCGACAAAATCAACCACAAAAATACAGTCATTGTCTTCTCTTGCGATCCCTGTGGACTTCTCGGATGCTCTGTGGCCTGCGGATCTCTCGTCTAGTGACTCGCCGCTTTATTTTCAACCCACGACACTCGCATCCAAGTTCGCGATGAACAACGCGTCTCAAACACCTATACGTGAAACTACGTTTCTCAGCAAGGCATTTTCGGGCGCCATGCATCCAACCCGCATTATTCCGTTCTACTATCGTGCAACAGGCTATGCCGACGAGTCAGATGTCACCATCACCACGCTTGTCACGGCAAACCGTTTCAAAGTTTTTAGGCAGCTTGTTGAACGATATCAAGGTACGTGCCACTGGAAATTTTCCCGGAGCATTTAGAATTCTAAAAGTAAGCTCATGCTCCAAGGGCCAATCTCGGTGACAATCCATATCCCCTTCCCTGCGCAGGCATCACTAGCTTCTCTGCCCTTAACTCACCCGTCTGTTGTTGCGCTGCAGCGTCTACATACCCTCTACACATCCTCGTCACAATTCTCGACATATGTCGACGTCCATCTCGCTCTTTCTCCTTTCGCAGCGTCCGCACATCCCGATAGAGGCCATGATGGTGAAGGCGGAGATGACGGAGAGGGCGAAGGCGAAGGCGAAGGTGGCCGACAGTTCAACGTCTGGCGCAATGTGGCGCGGCTCTTCGCGCGTACAGAATTCGTCATGATGCTGGATGTCGATTTCGCTGTGTGTACGGACTGGCGTGGCGCTGTGCGTGATGCCATCCGTCGTACGGAGGCGACGTATGTCATGGGCCCCCGCGGTGATCACGCTGAGGATAGCAAGCAGATTGATCTTGGCAGCGCAGAGCTCGTGCGCAGATTACGAGAAGGCCATGCTGCGCTGGTCGTCCCTGCGTTTGAATATATGAAGCAAGAGGACGGTGTGAACCAGATAAATTTTCCTACCAATAAAGAAGTAGGAGACGCTTCATTGGTCAAATCCTAACTAGCTGATCGTCGCCCAAGGAGCTTCTGCATCTGACACGCGCGTCTCCGCCAGTTCTCACATTGTTCCACGCGGCTTGGACACCGGGGCATAACAGCACGGACTATGCACGCTACTATTCTATACCGCCTGGGAGCGGAGAAGTGTACAAGGTGACGCAGTATCAGAGCGCGTACGAGCCTTATGTGATTATCAGCAAGCGGGTCACTTGGTGAGCATCTTGTCTTCGAGACTGCATATCACCATTGGCTAACCCTTATAGGTGTGACGAGCGCTTCACTGGATATGGTGCGAACAAGGCAGCGTGCCTGTTTGAGATGTACCTTGGTGGCGTGTCGTTTTATGTACTTGCAGATCATTTTCTGATACACCAGAGCCATACCTATGAGGAAGAGGCGAGAAGAGAGGAGGTACGTTGTCTTCCATTTACTCGTCGGACTTGATTCAAAGGATAGTCAGAGGAAGTATAATAGGAAGTTGTACGCAGATTTCAAAGAGGAGACATGTCTCCGGTGGGTCTTTTGGGCCCTTCAAGCTTGTGTTGACTTTATGATGGTAACCTCACATAGCTACCTTGACCGATACTCGCGTTCCGGGCTTCTGCGAGATGCCGTAAGTTTCAACACTCAAGACGAATGTAGGAAGATCAGAAGCATTGCACGAATTGCAGCGCAGGTGAGCTGGTATGATTTCCTATAGTGGCGCGCATTTTATGGCCTTTCTCTCCGCTATAGGTTCTTGATGCACAAGTACAACATTGATTGATAGAAGACTTGGTCTCGATTATGTCGTGTAATTTTGTTTCCCGTACTCTCAGCTTTCGTTTGTTCTCCTGCAATGTGAGGGAGAAGACCAAGTATTTTGAGTTTCTCGCCGCTACTCAGGGTCTTTAATCTGAACTGCATGAAGCTACCAAGTATGATGTACGGTGTGTGTGTAGATTACGTTTTGTAATCAAGTTGATTGGGGGTCTCCTCATTCAATTGTAAGTATGACCAAACGTCGAAACTGTCTGCATCAGAGAGAGAAATAATACTATCCCGGTTCAGTTGCCTAGCCAGAGCTTTACCGTCATCTGATAAAACATCTCCTTGACATTCGCTCGCACCTACGAAGGCAAACTTTATAATAATCATTGAGAATAAGAGAAGTAGGCATGTGGTAAGGTGGGAATAGCTGGACGGCTACGTGGAAAACGTAGTTATTACGGACAGTGATGAGGCTTCAATGGTCGAGGAGTGGTTCCCTTTTAGATGAGAAGCAAAGCCCTTGGAACAAGCTAGCTCCGCTCTGACATGACCAATCTGCTGAATATACGACTATTGCTTTGAATGAGCCGCAGCGGCTGTTCTTGAGGTCCAAGCACTGCGTATATAGCTCAGCAAAAGAGTCTTGGGCTAATCGTCCAGCATACAGCAGTGGCTGTTGTGGGCGTGCAGGATCTGAGATATTCGATCTCCGCTTGCTTAGGCCCGATCTGCCCACCGCGATCTTGGAATGACGTATTCCCTTCCAGGATCAGTAGGTTGTCTTTTGTTGATGTTTTACTAGCCCAGTTGCAAATTACATGACAGAATATCCATGACACGTCTACAGTTGATCCCTCTCTCAGCCTTGCGGACGTCGACATACTATATCCCCGCACACGCCCATAATCCCAATACATCTCTCGCACCACACCCACTCCTTATCTATCACGGTGTGTTCCGACATACTCCTTCCATTTCAGCCTCCAAAATCGAATCGCACCTCACCGATATCGGTGTTGTGGTGCCGCACTGGCGTTACACGATGTATCGTCAATCGCACTTCCATTCGACGACGCACGAGCTGCTTGCCATCGCGTCTGGTCGCGCTCGCCTTCTCTTTGGTGGAGAAGGTAACCCGGATGGTATGAAGCTGGAAGTACAGAAGGGAGATGTGATGCTCCTCCCCGCGGGCGTTGCCCATCGCCTCTTAGAAGATCTCGGGGGAGAGGGCGGGGCATTCCAGATGGTAGGGTGCTATCCAGTCGGGGCAAAGCAGTGGGACATGTGTTATGGAGACGGTCGTTCCGGAGAGAATGATAAGGAGATCAGGCGCAGAATCATCAGCTTGCCGTGGTTCGATCGTGACCCTGTGTATGGAGACGAAGGTCCAGCTATTCATATCTAGTGTCCATGAACTTGAAGAGTAGAATAAACATTGTACGAATAGTATTATTGTGTATGCATCGTATCAACAAGTCGATAGATGCCTTCAAGAGCTGATGCACGACAAATACTGCCAATGAATGGATGATATATACTAATATAGAGGGATAGCCGGAGTGTGGAAGACGGCACACAGCATACGTCTTCATTGGTGAGCACGATAGCAAATGACGAAGGAGCTCGTGCGCAGGTATAGAAGTATTAGCCGATGCGTTGAGAGGACAATTAATTGTTCGTGATACTTGAATGCGATCTCCATAACTTCGTTGTAGGCTGGAGATGAGGAAGGACCAGCCATCGACGCCAGATACTAACCAGCTCACACGATAGTATCTGGAGAAGATTGGATATCGGGTAAGCCAGGATGGGACAAGCAGGACGGAACGGTTGGAGGACAGAAGCACTGAACAATGCCACAAAACAAAGGCCATACTAGTGCTGCGCCATGTTTGAAGCTAAGTATAGTCCCGCATTGTGCATACAGTTGCCTGAATGAGAAAACCATGAGCATTGCCTTGCGTGGTTGAGATGCATACACAAAAGATGAAGTATCATGCTATATCATGATAAATTTAGGATGATTGAGGGGAAAGGCAGCAAAAAGTAAACAGAAAAGATATCAGTGTGCAAGATATTTGCTTTGAAAGGGCGAAGGGAGCAAGTCAACAAACATCATCGAGACGCAGACACGTCTAGTCAGTTACTTCCGAGCCCAAACGAGCGCTAAGATAGGGCTGCATGTCGTCTACCCTAGTGCCATCCTCATGGTGATTGTTGTCCTCGCGGGACAGCGGAAATTTCCAGAAGGCTGAGACTGCGAGCAGGAGATGTGCAGCACCCACAATGGCGGTCGTGGTGATCACAATGCCAGAGATGATCGCTGCGGGGAGCGATGCGGTTTGTGCGCTATTATCTGGTGCATTCTGAAGAATATGCCGATCCCAGATGCTGAAAATTATCATGATGCTCGAGGTGATTGCTCCCCTGGGGTCACTTCAGATGCAGAGGATAGAGGAGCGGGACAGGACACTCTACCAGAGAAACCATACAACCGGCGCCGCAAGAAGCATCGACGGCTTCAACCAGCGGGATGCTTCGAGGCTTCTCAAGCGCTACAAGTTCATCTGTGATCAGCCATCCGAGCGAGTCACTAGGTGACATACCTGCAGCAATTGACCTCCGCGGTTAACCTCCTTCACCTCGTAGGCAAACCAGATGTACATCCCGGAGAATGTCATACCAATGCATGCTTGAACTATGGACAGTATTGCAGTCGTGAACAATAGCGGGTTGGTCCCGAAGGTGACAGTCTGTGAAATTGTCTCCACAATCCTGGAGGCCATACGTATCAGCAAGAGTATCACAGTGATGAAGGATATCGCGGTAGCCATACGTCAAGATAGCAGTACAGGCCGAGAAGACTCGTGCCCACTGGTGGATCATTGAGTCGACGAACTGCTCTGTTGGGGACACTGACAATCTCAGAGTGCCTTGAACAGACAAGCGATTATTCTGCACTGTACTGCTAAGATCCATAGCCTCACAACATCTCGCGAACCGGACGCTGTAGAAATCGACTGGCCAGTGGAAGAGCAGAATGTCGCGATACAAGAACGTTGAGGCGGTATATACCGAATTAGAGAGAGCGGCTATGGCGCCGCTCAACCGCTCGGATAATTGGTGCAGCATATCGGCCATCGAGCGAGAAAGCAGCCCACTGAGGGTTAAGGTATTGGTGGTAGTATGTATTAGCATAGATTCACAGCTCATACTTTTAAGGAAGTTGGGCTGCAATGGGGTCAGCGCCTGGTATGGCCCCTACCTCCATCTTCGTCTTTATGCACCCTGGAGCACCTTCTTCCATATGATGGCTGCCGTCAGCTAGGTCACAGCCCTTCTTTTCTTTGCGCCGGAGGTAATGTTGCGCGATTGTTCGACGGGATCCAGGCTGTGCTTCTGTTGTATGAACTGCACCCATGAAGCAGTGTATGCGAGAGCCATATCATTCCTTATGCCGTCCTAAGAGGATTAAAACCACTGAGTATAGCTATAATGAGCTGCTAGATGCACAAAACACCTGGCAGGTCTGTAAATCAAATCTCGAATAGACAGTAAAAGCGGCGCCCTGAGAAGAAAAGAAAAACTCAGATTCAAACCTGGTAAGCAAGAGGCGATGCTCTCGTGCTCAGTGTTCTTGAATAACATTCCTCTTACCAGAATATCAATTGCTGCACAACCGCAAGAGCGAACATCCACGTGACTGCCTGGAAGATCTAAGGAAAGAATTCGCCGCACATCAAATGAGATTGAATTCATTGCTGCAGGAGGCGGCAATTGTGGTCGCGGTGGTACAATCGATATGGCGAGACGCTGGCCTGTGCAATAGCACGTCGAGATAGAAGGGTTCTATTTCAGATAATCTGAGGACATTCCCACCAAGAAACGAAACAAGGACAACTGCCTTGCACGGCTGCCCCGCACAGCGCACAAAAAGCGGAATGATCAGAAAGCTAGAAGCTAGAAGAGTGGCACAAGTCGACCAAGTCATGTACGCACCGCATTGATAGCAAATGGGTATTGAATGCGTGACTACAATGGCGGTGAATGTGGTCGTAGCGGTGCAATCGATACGGCGAGAATTTGTGCTGCGCCACGGCACGTCGTGACAGTGTCCCGTGTCCAGAAAATGTAGGCTCATTCGGATCGAAAAACTGCACAAGTACAACTGCCTCACACAGCTGCCCTACACAGCACACAGAAAGCAGAATGATCAGAAAATCAGAAAGCTGGAAGATTGGTTCAGACTGAGCAAGTCCTGTGCGCACTGGATAAATGAATTAACGGACACCTTCTTGAGCCGGTACCTGAGCGATGTCTACAGCCTGCTTGCGCACTTGCTAGAGATTACCTGGTGATGCGCTTCGGTCCAGAATGTGACTGTACATGGATTTGCTGCGGATGCGGGGCTGTGTCCTCGTGTAGACAACATGTAACAGAACACAGATACTTCATCCTATTCTAGGGCTGTAGTTGAGCAGGTGAACGTTCCAAATCAGCACCCCGCCTATGAGGGCCCCTCCTAGGCTGCACAGATTCCCAATTTTCTTGTGCAAGTTTGTATGCAGTGATTATACCCGTCGAATTTAACATTGTCGGAAGCATGCTATCAAAGCCACAATAACACGATAGAACGAACTTGTGTACAAAGACCACTGGAAGCAAGTCTGGCTCAGAACGTCAATATTGGATAGAGTTGTGTATGCACGAGTAAGATTTAACAAGAGACAAAAGGCGAACCGAAATAGCCACCATTGCCCGGCATTACCGTGTGACACATGATGACAGTGGACCGTGCCACCAGACCTGATCAAGGCTGCTGCTTGACCAGTACACTCTCCAAGAACCTCCCCACAAACTCAGCCGAGCATATGAAAAAATAATAAATACGACGCATCAGAGGTTTTATATGAGCGAGTAAATGAGTGGATTAAACTCTCAGAACAACAAGAGCAGGGAGTTTGGCGAGAGAACAACATAGACACCAGTAATACAACCGTAGATAAAGTACTAGAGAAACAACCACGCGCCGCAGGCAGACCATGTCCGAATCACTAATCGATCAAAGGTTGAGCCATTCTCAGTCGATATCCATCCTGGCATGATCTCCCCGCCCGCCTCCCCTGCGCCCACCTCGTCCCCGGCTACGACCGCGACCACGCTGAGGGCGTTGAGTGTAATCCGCAGGATTCAGCCCCGGCGGTGCGACGAGGACATGCGCCCGCGTGTCCGAGGCAAGAATATCATCGGAGCGCATTTTTCTGCCACGCAGGCCTGTTTAGCACACTCCCCCAATACCACGGTTGCAATACTTACGATCCGCTTGACACATTGCCTTCCATGAGGACATCCACGCTATCATCTGAAACGCTGGTACCCATGATGCGCCCGCCCAGCGTCGCATTCACACCACCAACAATCTTGACTTCGAGCGTCCGTCCGTCGGCCGGTTGTCCATGGAACTTTGCCACTGCAGCCTGTGCATCCTTCTCGTGCTTGAATGTAATGCGCACTATCGGAGGGTCGTTGCGCGAATGCATCACAGCGTTTGTGATGGGGCCACAGCGCTTGAAAATGGCCTGAGTGATGGTCAGCACAAGATTGGTGATGGGACAGTAAACATTTAGTGGCCCCCCTTGGGACAAAGTATGCGAGATGTAACGAGCTGCCGCATATACGTGGTGTCGACTCGATTTCCAGGAGAGCCAGCGTAGGAGCAGGCAAAGTGCTACATACCTCGACATCCGCAGCACTCGTGCCGCTGGCCAATCCCCCAACTTGGACAACGTTCCCCCTCCCGCTCGCGCCCTTGATTGAAAGGCCCTTCTCACCCGTTGCCTCTCGTAATGCACGGTCCGCGCCCGTGAAGTTCATCTTTGGCGCGCCCGTCTGCACGCTGGAGAGGCGTGACCCAAGTGAGTTGGCCTCCGCATCAGGACCACGATAGAGGTCGTGTTCCCAGGTTCCATTGACGTCGCCTTTTGGTGGGCGTTGATTGCGGTGCTAAGAGTTTGCAAGGCCAGAAGAAGAAGAGCAAGACAATGAGTTGGGTGTGTTCAGTGGTCGAGACTCGGAAGCGGCGCACGTAAGGGCTGGAGCCACCAGAGCGGTTGCCCCTGCTGCGAACAGGGCCGACAGAGCTCGAGTTAGGGAGACTGATGCGGTCGAGGAGGGAGGCAGTCATGACGAGCGGCGGTAGGGAGGTGGTGGTTGAGGAAGAAGTCGGACGCGACGACTAGTTGTGGCACCGCGAAAACAGGAGCAGGCGCTGTTTGGTCGTGTTTGGCAAGCATCCCCCAGGTACGGCCGTCCACCCGATTGACAAGTCGACGCTGCTTCAAGCTTACAGGCGAGTGCTGTGCCCTTATATCGACCTATGCATGTGCCGTACAATCAAACAATGCAACACACACTGCAATGTACCAAAGAAATCCGAAGTACATCATTATACGCCCCGTACAGAACATAGATGATTTGTCTGGAAGAATCGTATCCTTCGTATTTCGCTCCTCACCCATCTAATCGCAGTATGTAGCAGCCCTCTCACATGTATAAACGTGGTGCTATATGCATGATTAATATGTAGAAGTATATATGTTGTATGCACTCTGTATTTTGACAGGATTATCTCATCGTAAGAGGCACGTTGAAAGCTACAGATTGTTGAACGTCTGGTATCTTACCTTGTGAGTGCCTACAACCTGCAAGCAATCTACCTAGCGTGTCAATATCCTTAATCAAATACAGGGCTATGATTCTTCTCTTGAATGAAACTTTGAATATGACATCTCTCCTGTGAGTGCCGAATTCGACATGCTCTTCTGCATCAGCCAGCGGCTGAAATCGTAATAGGCAGCCGCGCTTCCTTGCTGGCACTCGTTTTGACCTGGAGTGTGTTCCCTTTCCTAAAGGTCCAAACTCTGCTGCAATGTGATCGACCCATCGCATTACGCGATTGTTCGCTTGTGGTATTTGGACTTCCCTTGTTGGCTGTCCCTTCCAGTCTTGATTGGATGCCACTTAAGCTTTGAACTTTGGCTCTCGTGACGTTATCGTAAACGCTTCTCGGCGGATATTGCATTATACCGATGCGTGTTCGGAGTCCACTTGACCTCAAGCAACATGGAATCACGTCGCGGATTGAGACTTGTTCCGAAACTAAAGACATTTAAGTCTGCCATGCTTGCATTTGCGGGCTGCACAACATCTACCCCACACTGAGGTGAGCAGGAAGTGTGCCCCACCGTCAAGGCCTCGCATGGTGACATTATATGCAGCCCAATATGAATCCAAATCTTGAGCCGAAAGTCAGGAGCCTCGTGAATACTCACTTCATGGAAGCAGAAGCCGACGTGAATGGTTTTTGGAACGCGTAAGTTATTCCCATATTTTACGGCTGACGTCTAAGTCAGGCCTGATCTGTCGCCATCAGCGTTCTGAATATTTACTTTCCAACCAACACCCTGGATTTTATCACCGCGCCGGAAGCAAACCCCAAAGTCGGGAGTGGATCCCGCACTGATTTGCTCGTTCGTAAATACACCTATGGCGCAAATAACACCGTGACCCGGCGCCCTGTCCTGCTTTACGAAGGCAAGGCACACAACGGAGAAAACATGGATGCAATCCGAGCACAAGTGTCTGATTACCTGAAAAACTTGGGGGACTTGAAAAGCCAGGAGAAGTGTTGGGTCATCGGAGCCAGGGGTCGGGAGGTTAGTTTCTGGTGCTTTACAAAAGGTGTGGGAGGAAAAGACCCGTTGGAACAGTGGGGGGTGAACGTGAAGGATCATAAGGTGGGGCCGATGGCGACGAAAGTCTCTTACGACGTTTTGAACAACTTCAGCTCTCAGTCTCGTATCTCGTGGTTGCCGATTGTTCAATATTTTCACGACCATCCCCTGGGGCCGTAGTGGATTGCTTTGCTTTACTGTTGAGTACACTCATCGGGGGTAGTGATGAGGTTATGTGACAATCCCCGGCATGTCTGGGTAGAATTCAATCCAATCTACACGAGTCAGTTGAGGGATGATTTAGAAGACAGGGCAGGAAGGAACGGTAAGGCGTTATGATAATTGAAAATCAAGCGGTCATGTATGTCAAAGTTCCTGAGCAATTCAAGGAAGCTGTGATAGAACGGACTGAGACCCGACGTTGTGTCTTGCCGGCCTTCGACTCTAGAACAGGATTCTCTGCCAGGACTGATAACAAATATTGAGTCGGAGGCGCACCGAATAATGACTAGGTCCGCACATAATGGTTTACGGAGGCTTTCGGAGTGATGATGATGTTTTCCAGCATATCTACGAGTGTACGACACTGGTGGCGCCTGCGTTACCCAAGAGCAACGAACATGTCTCGCGGGATGTCATGCGTAAAATCGTGATCACAAGGCTTCAAACCCTGATAGTGAAAATCACTCTTACGGTGCTTTAAAGTGTGGTTGAGTGAATACGAATCTCAACATACGGAGCTGCACATAGCATCTAGTAAACTACTATACGGTCCACAGGGCAAAACACTTCAAGAAGTCAGGTCATATATGATGGATGGACCAAATGCAAGAGCCCTGTAGACAATCACTTTCAAACAGGTCCAATTATGGCCCTGCATATAAACCGATCAGCAACTCATGGAAGCTGCAGCTTTACCAGGACTATGGCTCGGGAGGGATTTCTTTGATAAAATAAAAACGATAAGAAATTTTATAATGCTGAGATGGGTACGAATGTCCGTTCCGAAACTTCAAAGCACTCACCTCGAGTCCTCGACAACTCACTTGCCGCCTGACCTTACCGCCGTGACTATACGTGAAAAATAACACGCACCCAAGATCACGAGATCCATCCCAGCGACTTTTTTGTGCAGTAAAAGCTATTCGTTACAAGCGGACACACTGAGATCTTTAACTGTCAAAAATTCCGTTTCGTGACGGACGTCTTCCTCAATCCCCACATACTATGAGGGAATGTTTGGACAGGGAGGTTGAGCCAGGCGGGCTCCGAGAATGAGATGATTGGTCGGGATTTTACACAGAGTCTAGCTGTGGAGATTATGGGGTTTTGCGAGAACATTATGCCAGATGGTAGTGAGAAACTGTTAGTTGGCTGTAGGCAGCCAGGCCGTGCGAGTCGGACATGGGTGACGTGTTTTATGTCACATCCTTCAAATAAATGTCACGCGTGACGTCCTCGTCAGCCCATCTGCGGTTGCCTGGTGCACCCTTACGCCTCGCGTCCCCGTCTGTCTGCGTGTTCCTCGCTTGCTCGCTGCCAGCTGGCCACTTCCCTTTCTGTATCTCCCTGGCTCCTCGTTCCCAGCAAACTCCTACCGTAAACTATCACTAACCTCGCACATTTTCAACAATGGGTGGTACAGGTGCGAGATCAAGTGTGACTGGACTCTTACTGGATTTGCGCTAACTGTTGCATTTCCGCGAAATGTTGCTGTGCATGGACATGCTGGGTACTAGGATGGCTTTTCCTTTTCGCGGTCCTCATGGCAGCTGGGCTTCTCTTCACCATGGTCTTCTTTGTGGGTAGCCCCTCCTCGCTCGCAATCAGACGGAAGACTTACTTTCACTGCCATCATTGCGGTGGAATATTACATTTACACGAATGGCTCGCAGATCATCATGTTCTCCGACCTCGAATGTGACTACATCAACCCAATAGACCTCTGCAACAAGCTTAACCAGGTGCGTGCGTGTACCATGCGCATGAACCTGTGCTACGTCGCGGTTTGTACTGGATTTGGTGCTGATAATGCGACTCCCGATGTGACAGTTCGTTCTTCCCGAGAACATTGCACACGCATTCCTCTCCGCGCTCTTCCTCCTATCGGGTCAATGGATAGCGTTCGCGCTCAATGCACCACTCCTCGCGTTCAATGTCAACAAGTACGTGTCGTTGCATGCTTGTGTCCGGCTGGAATGTTGATGTCTCTATGCCTCATCAGAATACGGAGTAAAAGCCACATGTACGACGCGACGGAAATATTCCGCACTTTACCGGGCCACAAGAAAGAGAGTTTCATCAAACTCGGGTTCTACCTTCTCTGTTTCTTCTACTACCTGTATCGGTACGTGTACAAGTCATGCATATCTGGTTGTCTCATGGCAAATCTGACCCCGGCCCTGGTTACAGAATGATCCTTGCTCTCATCCAGGAGAGCGAATGAGCACGTGACACGATAATATACGCCGATCTCGACGACGGGGGTCAAGATCTCAACAAAGGTCAGGACGAAGGGAGGAGGCGTTCGCGAGGATGGATCTATAATACGTAACATCTGGACTGATGCTTTGTTTGCCATTGTCGTTGAATCTAACGCACGTTTACGACTAACTCTCGTTACGAAATGGTTGATATCGTCTCAAACCCCACTTAGACTGGTCCTGCTCCTCGTCAGCCGAACTAACATGCGGGTCAATGATACGTACAGACGTTTCGCAGGGGCGCAAAAATTCTGTTGGTGTCTCAGGTACGCTGATTGTCACCTCATGCAGTTCTACAGTGCATGGTATCAAAAAGGATGCAAGCAAAACTGGATGATCATAGTTCGTTGATGCCCTGCTTACAGATCATCGTATCAGCTATATAATTTTGCCGCATGCCTTTTGCTCGATTGTGATCCTTGTTTTATTCATCATCTTCGTGCGGCTGGTAGCAAAGGCCTGTCTTGCCCACGTATAAAGAAAAGTTCTGGACATCCTGTACACCAATGATCTTATTTGAAGCTTACTCACCCTCTCGATGGCATTTCATTTTTATCACTGTGTACAGCAGAAAGCCCTCTCGACGCACTCCTCGCAAGCTCGTGCTTTTATTCGACGTCAGCACCACATCCAGCGGCATAAGCTACCCGATTATAGAATCTGGTGGAATCCAGAAGTTGACGAGAGCACGCAGGCGAGTGTACTAGATTACTGCTGATCAAAATATACTACATTTCTCGGACAGGAAGCCAGTGCGGAAGATTCAAAAATCTCATCAACTTTATATTATGATGAAGGCTGTATTCTAGCGGCAGGCCACCGCATATTCGTGGCCTTGAAGAAGACGAAGGATGCACTAAGGTCGAATGGTAATGAAGACTCTTATTCATCTTCTACTATTACCTTAGGTCCAAGCTGCATCTCCGCCCACTTGCAGAGGTGCAGTCTATGCAGGGCGGTAAACAGTATAGTCGCATGTTGCCTCTGCCTCGACCGAAATCTGTCATCGATGATTTTGCGGATTTCGCAAAAGGCCTTTATAACTGCGCTAAGATTTGCATCTGGGAAACTCATGCTACTGGGGGCCTTCTATGGACATCAGTAGAAGAGTCCATCGATTTTGTATTCAGTCATCCGAATGCTTGGGAAGGCTAACACTGGCAGGCACAAATGCGCTTTGCTGCCTTTCGATCCGGTATAATTCTAGATACACCTAATGGCTATACACGCATACAATTTGTGATGGTAGAAGCTAGTGTACATTACTGCATTATCAGCGGACTCCTTGTGGATGCTCTTCAGGCCAGTATACTTGTCTCGTGTGTTGGACGTGCACTGATGGATGAGATCGTAGGATGGTAAAACAATCATGATCCTTGATGTTGGCCATGGCCGATATCAGCACGTATGAAGTGAAGAAGAAAGGAAGTCTGAGGATGGAGGGGATCGCACCACCAGAATGTAAGAATTATCGCTTATCCAATTCTCCTTACCGTGAAAACACAAAGTCAGGACCAGAGGATCTCCGAAGGCCCTGGTATTGTAAGCATGACATTGTACCGATAAGTTAAAGCAGAGAAGCTTGCCGGTTCACCATACTGTAATGATCGTGGTTTGGACGAGATGCTCAAGCAATTTGACGAAGCGCGGACAATAAAGGGGCCAATTTTTTTTGACAAAGCTACAAAGCCTCTTTTTCAAAGTCGGGACAGTTAGTCTTACATGTAATTTGGCTCGATACGCGGCCGGGAGGTGCAATATGGAATAGGTAGTGGACAAAAACGACCCAGATTCTGTCCAGGTATGCCTCCCGTACTACGAATCTACGATCGGAGTACGGAAACTGATGTTACTTCTTGAATTCAGTATCGATGTTGTAGCTTTGTTTAGACCGTCCATCCTGGAGATCCGGTCTACTATTAACAGTTGTATGCAGCTGTCAAGTCTGTTTCGGTAAGGAAGTCCCAAGTCGACGAAATTGGCGTACTAAACTGGCAATGGACGATCTCCGCTTAGTGGTTTTGCATCCAGTCCTTGGCTGTTTTCGCAGCTGCGCGAATTAGCACAATCGCTTCATGTTGCATACCCACGCCCGGACTAGTGTATTGTATCTCGAACCAATGCAACCACAACGTAGTTAGCTGATTTTCCCTTGTCCGTCCCTAGCAATGAAGCCGTAGTTGAAGGCGCTTGATCTTTATATCTGGATCATTTCGTCTTTGTGGGATGGTGGCGGCTCAGCATACGAAGTTCCACATAATGGTCTTCACCATGTGAAGAAGTCCCAGAACATGCCAGCAGATCATTAGGTTTATATAGGACTCAATAGAGAGGGGCACATCAGCGACAGTTTTGCAATCCTTTTGCAGAAGGTGAGACCCATCGCAAGTCCGGTTTTGTGTCTTACCCCTTCGTAGGGAATACGCGTCTTAAAACAGACCGAGTGCGCAGACTCGTTTCTGCGGGAGCGTAAAAAAAGAAAAGTCTTGATTAGTTAATCGTAGTCATTCTGTGCTACAAAGGAGCCTTCAGGAATCCTCACTGGATCGGTCAGGATCAGGGTACGTTTATGTTTCAGTCTGGACACGGCTCTTGGCATTGACACCAAGCGCGCTGTTATTTGAGAATGGTTTCTCGACACTATGTATCATTGGAGCCGACACAATCCGTGTACTAATATGTCCTATTGGGGGGCATGGGACCATCTATTACATCCAGGACTTCGACGTTGTACTCTTGTTCGGTCTCATGGAATTAAGGGCACAATTGGAGTGAAAACAGGAGTCAGCAGTTTGGCAAGTTGGAACTCGTCTTGCCAAAGACTTACTATGCTAAACGTCGTTTTTATCATGAGTACTCCGTTAGAGGTTCTGCCAGAGCTGTGTACCGTGATCATATTTCTGTTCGGTAATCGTGCGCTTTCAAGACGCAATCACATTGGTAGTCCTGGTTGTATTCTGTCCGGCGACGACTCATTGGCAGCTGTACATGATATTCTGCACCAAAACATGGGCGCGCGGGCCAGAAGAAAGAATGAGGAAAGGAGAGAAGGCTTGCGTTGTGAAGGGCTGTACACGACATGTTGTATGTTCGAGCTCTGAGGGTTGGGACAAACGCATGCGAAGGCACGGCGCATTCAGAGTGTTAGGATGTATTGACACTGGCCTCGCGCACATATTCACTTTTACGCCGAATCTGAATTGGGTCTGGCCGCAGAGAAGGTATCACATAACCGTGGTTCGCGGGTACTAAGTTCCTACAGGTCTCTTAAGCGTATGTTTGAAGATGCTGTACTAGTGCATGTCTGTACTTGCTGAGGAAGAGAGGGCTGCAGAGATACTCGTCTCATTATAGCTAAACGACACAAGTTAGTGAGAACACCGAAGCTTGGCTTGGACACTCCCAGCTAGCATGGCGTGATCTTCCATAATGATACGAGAGCTACGGGTAAGGACAGATTCAGAAGACAAAGGAAAGTCTGCTAATATGACAACAATAATTAGGCGCAGGATATATTACTGGACGTCAACACGTCAAAATCTAGGGTCATTTTCCGTTAGTTTCCGTGCATCTCAGCTTGGAGTGGCAGCTACTCACCGTCCGAATTTAGACATCAGTGTTCTCACTACTCTGGGGACTCATCTCCTCTTCCTCCACAAGACCTAATTCATACACCAGAGTCTCCAAGACTACCTTGGGTCTGACCAATGTCGTCACCTGCAGCTCATCTCCCAAACCGCCCTTCGGTTTGTCACATCGCCGCAGGCCCAGAGACGCGGTGCACAATACATGCAACGGCTCGTGGTCGTCCGCCGTTGGCTCCTCGTCACCATATACGTCTTCCATCTGCTCCGGGTCGAACAGGTCGTCCACGCGCACTGTCATGATCTCCAAATCGCGTGAGAGGACCTGCTCGCCAATGACTTGTTGAAGGTTGAGGGCCGAGCGGATGATGCTCTCGAGGCTCGCGTTGACGGACTGACGCAAGCGCTCGTGGTCGACTCTGGCTCCCGATATAAACATAATGTCTGCCAGACGTTCCGCAAGCTGGTTGGTGAAACCCGCAGTGAGGTCACGTCCGTTATACAAACGCTGCTTCGAATATTGCCGCGTAAGGGCACGCCATCGTCCTACAGCCTTCTGAGACTCTGCATACATGAGATCAACGGAGGTAAAGATGCAAGAGATAAACGTACCTGATTTCAACATTTGCTTGTAGATGCCCGAGAATGTAGCATTGCTCTGGTGCTGGAAATCCCATGCCGAGATGATACCCGCAGCAAAGCTTATCATGTCGGCCTGGAGCGCGATATGGACGAGGATCGGATCGTCTTCGTGATGAATTGACTCAAGCAGCTCTGCCATGATTGGGCCAACAGCAACCTTAGTCCGCTCGTACGCCTCCACGAAGCCATCTCCGCGACGATGGTCCTCCACATGGAAAGACTCCGTCAGGAGCGTCGCCGTCTTTGATATGTCCAGGTTGAGACTGCGAACTAGCTGCACGACGTCCACGTCCGCGGTTTTGTCTTCAGGTGCGAACGAATCTTGCGCGGTACTCAGATCCTCCTGTGCCACTGCCAGCAGTGCCTGCATGCTCGCCCGCTCTTCCGCGAATACCCGCTCTTGCTCCTGAGCGAGAAACATTGCGTCTCGCAGCCGAGCCTCCAGGACCAGCAGCCGCTCGCTCTGCGCCTCAATACGCACCTCCGCCCGCCGATATTCTTCGTCCTTCCTCCCAATCTCCTTCCTCGCAAGGTGTTCCATACGCCGCCAGAATCCAGCCTCCTGATGAAGGAGCTCTTCACGCAATTGCGCACTCTCGCTTTCTTGCTGCAGACGCTCTCGTAGACCCTGAACAGTCCTCCGTGCCTCATCTACTTCCAATCTCAGCTGCACATGCCGTCCTAAGACGGACCCGTACTGCGAGAGGCGTAGGCGACTGCTCGACACGCGCCGGACGACGTAGTGCGCGCACTTTATCGCGGTCAGCGTGAGCGCAACCTTCCAGGCGATCTTGAGGAGCGACGTCCAAGTATCAGTCATGGTTCAATGCTGCTGGTGTCATGGCGCGCACCTTGCACTCTACTCATCATATTGCCTTGGGACACGCCCCTGTCGCCCGTGCGGCAAGCTAACACGCAGGGGCGACGCAAGCAAGCCGCGGACCACCTCTGATCAACACGAGTTTCGCGCACCGGGACCCGGCTCGGGGGAGGCTGCTGAGCACCGCCATAGCCTGATGAAAGACGCACGGCGAGCGAGGGCTGTCGGTGTTCTTGACTTGCGTATTAGCAGCGACGAGACATTCGTGCGACATGTAGAACCGAAGGAGACTTCGAGCGGCCACCAACCGACTGTGATTATGACATGAGGACAATGCATGGCTAACGCATGGTATTGAAAAACACCGATCTCACCCGATTTACCGCACTTTCACAGCAAGGCCCAGTGCCTACATGACAGAGTATTGGCAAGCTTGAAACGTTATACCAGAATGTGGTGACGATCGGCAGAGACGGTGGCTATTTCCATACCATAACTTGAATCATGGACGTCTCGAACACAGCACATGACACACTGACGCCTAACAGTTTGGTCTCTTTGACATCGCCTACGCGCGGCGATCAACACTCTCGACGTTCAGATAGACTCGGCGGGTCCCAGGAGTCATGGTGCACCTTGGCTCTGTCCTGGGTAGATGCGTAGACGGTCACCCTGGAATGTGAGAACAGCAGTCGGAGAAAGGAACGAGGCAACCCTCGGTGTCCAGGCTCACACGAGGCACCAATCTAATCGTCATGCAAAGGCGCGCTAGGCACCGATGTCATTGCATCCTCGCTTCACTCCGTGGGTTTGCGCAGTTTTCCACGAAGCCTCGCAATTCAAGATCTGCACAACTGACTCGCTATTCTCCCACGTCAGACTAAGAGCACACCATGGATATATCATGCAGACAGACTTTTATCGACTTCCTCGCAAGATCGCACTGTGCACTGAATAACCAACAAATCGGTGGAATCGAGCCGCAACCTAAAGCGCGTTTGCACCGACTTAGTAAGTACCGCATCCATTGCCCCAACAGGCCTAGAAGCCTTGCCGACCAGCATCTTGGAAGCTACCAAGCTGAGGATGAAACTATTCGGGCTTGACATGGGACAGGCGCAGTATAACCGAGGAACAAGATGCTTTGTTACAACACTGCCCTAGACAGCCGCCATCAGACTAAGATGTGCACAGGCGACAAACATGTGTATTCCAGCGTGGCGAAGATCGTAAGCACAAGTCATCATAAAATGAGATTTAGAAATTAGAGTGGCTTACTGCGGATTGTGAGAAAGAAACTCAGTCTCCAATGCCAGCGACCCCTCTGATTACAACTCTCATCTCTACCCCACACACCTCGCAGCCACGGACATCCATTTGAAATGAGCGAAAACGATCTAGGAGAGATGTCAGCATCTGAATATTACGACGACGGTATATGATCAGAAGTGTCAAATTCTGGAGCCCGCCCTCAGTATGCACTGAAGTATACTCCTTGAAGAAATTCAAGAAAAGAACATCATAGAGAAAGTGCGACCCCGAAGGAAGACTCACCAGCAAAGCCACAGTCGGTGCCTTGTGTAAGAACAGCGAACCGTTCAAATGGACGAAAAAAATTCAAGACGTAACGCGCGTCGAATGAGAGTAAGCCCCATTCCGTTGACAAGTCGCGACCGACCCGCAATCGCATAACTTTGTCTATGAGCAACATATCGCGCATGCACATATCGAAAACCTGAGCGATCCAAAGTGCTCATATCTCCGCACCTTGGTGCCGTAGCCAGATGATCTACGCGCGCAATGCACGGCAGATTGGAGAGGTGTGAGCCACGAGCCCTAGTGAAAAGGCCCAAGCAGAGTATCCTCCCGCCCTCGTCCCTGCCTATCATGCTTGGAGACAGTCGCTTTCCGGATGTGAACGAGGGCATGATCTGCATCTCCGGGGACTTTCCCCACAGCTAAAGGAAGAAAGCGCAAAGCTCTCAGTGCGTGAGCTGCGACAGCGATTCTTCAGACGACGCAAAAGTGGTCAATGTAAGGAAAGAAAAAGAGAGAGGAACCATCGCTAAACTTCACATGTGCGCATTAAAGCTCCGACTCAATTTCTTCGGCTAACTACGGTGGCGTGTCCTTTGGCCGCGTAAGTTGTACCCTCTTAAGTCATCTCTTCAATCCTTGGTCTCCAAATTCCCGGTATCTCACTAGCTTCTAATCTAACATGTCTTCTGGCGCAAGCGACACCAAATCCGACTCGTCAGGCAGTGCCTCGAACAGAACATTCCCAATTTACTGGTCGCAGTTACCATCTATCAAGATAGTCAGACAGCCCAAAGGTCTGCTTATCGCTTTGTTCAACACACAGGAGGATAACGAATCTATGATATAGGCAGATATTCTCCGCAGACTGATGAGAGATGCTTTACCTATTGCTCACAAAGCGTGCGAGGACGTACCGAGCAGCGAGAGCCTTGGTGCAGAACGATTTGTCTCAGACGCGTCTTCTCCCACGAAGTATCCCGAGTCATTGCAGCACACGACGGTCAGAAGTCCACTCTTCCCACTAAATACCCTCTTCCTCCTGAAGGACAGAATATACCAACTCTCGCGGATATTCTCGTCGGCGAGACGCCTGATGATCAAAGTGCGTCACCAGACCAGGACAACGTGCGACACTGGGATGAGGGTTACTACTTGTGGCTAAGCAGAAGCCGGTGGGCCACACAGGAGAAGCTTGACCTGATGATGCGCGACCTAGGGAACCAAGCCGAGTGGCAGCGAGTGAAGCAACAGTTGATGGAGGAGTGGGAGCAGCAGGAGCGCCAGAGGAAAACCAAGGGTGCTTCAAGCATGTCTGATGCTGCGGAAGGCGCACAAGCGCAGATGCAGGGACACAAGCAGCAGGCCGCCCAGCAGCCCCAGGTTTTGCTCACCAGGAGACCGTTCCCCGATCTTACGTGAGTCTCCGTCCCCCGCTCCTTAGATATGCGCTCGTCGTTGAATGATGTAAAATTGTGCAGGGACCAATCTATTCTTCTCCCCATACCCCCGCCTTTCCCACCGCTTCAAGAACAGATCCGAAATTTACTCGCGCCGTCACAGCGGGTGCTTGGACTGACTCATGATAGCCTCCAATCAGGTGCACAGTGGAGATTTATGGGGCTGATGTGGGAGAAGGCGATGACCGACAAGCCTTTTGTACTTGCACGGAATGTCTGTTCAAGAATGTGGGATAAGTGGAAGAAGGGACCGCCTGAGGATTCACCATGATATATCGTGCTCATGCATACATTAGATTCTATGCTAGACGGTACATATAATACAACTGGTATCACAGAGACGAGCAAGCGTGAGTACGACTTACTGTCATCATTAAATAGTGCATTCAGGAACCATTTTACACACATACATCAGAGAAAACATTTCATGATATCGCAATACGCACAGCATAGGCCGCCGCAAACCATCATATCAGTGACTATTCATCATGCTGACTTTTCTGGTGCGTGACCACTCGAAGATGGCGAGAGAGGCATTTCCATTGGCGGTAAAGGCCCTATTGGCGGTAAATGACGAGGAAGCGACCGTTCGCTCATGACGCTGTGGGATCTGCTACGGGTCGATGATGAGGAGCCGCTAGGTGCCCTGCTCGGAGGACTAGTGGGGATTGTCTGGACGAAGGGGGATGCAGGAAGGGGACGCAACGCCAAGCTGTCCTTACGCCTTACAAGGGCAGGCTGTTGTTGGGCCTGTAGCAGCTGTTGTCCCCACCGAGGCTGAGAACCAGAAGGCGACAGGGCGGCGCCTGTAGACGACTGGGAGTGGGGTAGCTGAGCGGTTACAGGTGGTGAGGGAAGCGGGCGAGGCGAGGGGACCGGGGCGAATGATGAGCTGACAGACTGTCTGCGGGACATCGAGGGACCAGCTTCCTGGAATTGTGAAAGATGTGCGGGCCCTGTTATATGCGAAGATGCTTGCGGCTGCTCTCGCACTGCTGTGGCCGCAGAAGGGATGCGCCTGTGCCGAATATCAGTCGTGCTCATGCGCCGAAATGCGTCCGTAGCACGTCCCGTCTGTACTTGCGCGTCTGGACCAACGTCTAGCGAGACCGTACTAGCTCGCGAACGGGAAACATTGCGAAAAGACGGAGTGGTGATAGATGGGTACCGCTGAGTAGTCGACGAGACATGCGATGAGTGCGCGTTTGGCGAATGGAGCGTACTTGTTTGAAATGCCGCTGCGAGAGGTATCGAAGGTCCAGTGGAGGAACGGGGACGGAATGGCAATGCGGACGGGGACGACTGGGTGCTAGCAACGCTGGGCCGATGTCTACTGGAGCTCGCTTGCCATTGCGCTTGGGGCTGGTCAGGCGAAGAGGGTGGCGACGGCAGCTGGCGCACCGGCGGTGGCTGATGGTCACTGCTGTCCTCCATGACCGGCTCCATTCCACGACGATGCCCACCCGCCCTCGAACGACTGCTACTGCTGTTCACCGTCGAAAATACGGGCGAGACCGGGGTCAGAGGATACATAGCAGCAGTAGATGGTTGAACGACACCCAGAGAAGGCATAGAAGAACGATGCGGACTGGCTGTGCTAGCGTCAATCTTGGACGAAAAGCCCGGTGGGGTCGGGTTTCGTTTGGAGGTCGGCGGCGACATCTTTGTGTCTGCAACGCCCTGTCCGGACTCGTCCATGCCGCTGGGGGAATCCGCCCTAGACCCGCCGTGCGAGGTGGTCGCGTTATCGGTGCGGAACGAATAGGTGGCCTCTTCAAGAGAGCTGGCGCTTGAGTTCTTCGAGCGGAGATCCGACCATGAAATGTTGGACACAGGATCGATGAGAGGCAAAAGCGCATCCGGTCCGGCACGAATTTGCAACTCCCGCATCTTTTGATCGCGCAAGGACGATCGCCGGGGATTCAGGTCGCTCTCCTCGTCTCCTCGAGTCCTGCGCCGGCTCCTTCGCCACTGGCGGTGTCTTGAGAGGGGGACGACGATAATAACGCATAGTCCGACTAACGCCATTCCTCCCAAGACCCCCATCAACGCTCCCAGATTGGCTGACTGTTCTGCATCATCCGAAGGCTGGAGGCAGTGTGATAAGCGCTCGGAGAGATGCTGAAAATGGACATTGCTCACATCAGTTGCACAATTGGAACATTCAGGTCTGATCATTGACGGACGAAGGACTTTTAAGGCGTTCAAGTTGAAAGATTGTGGATGTGGAAGAGGTCAAGATGCAACCACAAAAGACGTGTTGGCGACCGCACATCTATGGAGCTCGAAAAGGCCAGGGGTCCCACCTTTGCCACTGCTCGTAACCCATGACGCTCGGTTCCACGCAAACGCCAAGGAGCTTGCTCTCCCCAAGGGAGACAGGGCGTGATGTAGTGCACTTTCAATGGGCCATGGATCATCCATAGATGGTAGTCTCCACATGTCGCCCAATCAGACGCTGAGACCACGATGAAAAAGGGACATGTAGGACATGAGAAATCAGGAAGATTGAGAAGTAGGAAAAACTACATCCCGCCAAAACGCCGACGCCCAAAGCTGACTGATTCGTGAGAATGCGAAGTTGATTGTCTCGCCCAGCGATTAGGCACAACAGGACTTGCCAAGATGCTACGATTGCACTTGGACGACACCGGTGAATATGACTCGAAAAATATAACATCTAGGAAAAGACTCACAAGCGCACTACGCGGCAATTTACATACTGGCGTTGCAACGAGATGATGCCAGAATTGCTATGAGATTGATTGAACCATCCAGGAGGACCATGTGCATGGTCAGCCGGGACCCCAGACCGACGATCACGAAGGTAGAATCGGCACCTGGGTTTTCAAAGATCGCTGAGCTATCCAGAGCGTTCATCAAAGAAGAAACACGCCATTCAATGAATACGATACCGATAGCAATATCATCGCGAAAAGGGTAGAAGCAGCACACAGCCCTCCCGTGAATCCACCTGACAGGCAATCGAGAAGTTAGCTGACCGGGATGTCGCCCCCACTAAACAGTATTCGGGATTTAATCGTCCACGCGGCCAGATTCACAAAGGCCGATTCACAAAGGCCGAACCCTAGCCCTCGTCAACTACCGTAGTGCACCCGCAACTGGCCATCTTGCGTTGATGCGTGACATCCTTGGTAACGACGACGATGAAACGTTCATTAAGTCTCGGCACTGTGCTGCACCCCGAAGTTCCTGACCATTCCAAATCGGTTAATGGGAAACATTGAGCATTGACGGACATACGCATTGCAACCATAGTCACATTTTCTCTGTGGCGCGAATGTGTGTGCAGTGTGCATCCAGCTTTTCGGGCCCGCAGCAGCTGGGAGCCTTGCTTGAAGCAAATTCAGGCTCCATAATCGATAATGCAGAATTGTTGCCCACGTGATAACAATACTAATACTTACTCTATTGAAGGCACTTATGTGAACATGTTATGTAACTTTGTAATTTGAAAGCGTCTGAGACTATTGATGCAATTTCACCTTTCAGGTGACATACAATTGGGACTCTTAGATAATCGCTACCGAGCTGGCGCTTTACGTACTGAAGGTAAAACTCACAATGCCGGTATGCAAATTGATCCTGGAGTAGACAAACACACATCAATTCATGGCGGCAAGCTGTAATGTATTCTCCCCCGGAATCATGTAAGAGATTGGATCCTAATGATGAGCATGGAATGATCATACAGCAGGCGCGTGCTAATTGAGAATTGCACAAAAGGATCGTTCACATGGAGCATGTTATATTGTAATCGCCGTATATCCAGATATTGTCATGACAACGACAGTCGAGATCCGTGGACCAAGGAGGTGAACATAATCGTCTTATTGTGGGGGGACAGCTCACACGCCCGTCGTCTCCCTCAGATACTCTATCAGACAATTCGCCAAACATCAAATCATGCGAGTGTAAAGGACGAGACATATCACTAACCTCGTGTGAGCTCAAAAGCTGCAAACGTACTTGCTGCCGCGGGTATGCTGTGTGCGCAAAGTATTTGTCCGAGAACGGATCGGAAATTAGCAAAGCATTGCTCACCTTCGTAAGACTGTCAACGGACGCCATAGGGAAATTAAACGGTGAGCTACAATGACTACATGTGGCAGTAGACACGTACGAGACGGAGACAGGCCTCGAAACAGTCCAATCCTATGAACCAGCGCAACTTCATTTTAAAAGCGGCGCGGGATATCACCCCATTACTCACCATCCGGATTCCGAAACGATAGTCTGGAGCTCTCTCGTGATATACTGGACAGGCGTACCAGTTGGCGGTGTCGGTCTGAGTTGAATACGAGATTTTACCACATCTGGATAAAATCAAAGTGTCAACCCAGTTATTCGTGCGAGCAGCTTCGCAGAAACGACTGACCCAAGGGATAGCAAGATAGCCAGTAAGCGATCTATGCCGTGTTATCAGTATCGGTGATTAAGATAAGCTGTTCACCCACTCCTCCAGTTGAACCGCTCGCCAACAATGCCCATACAGGTAACTGAGTCCCATATTTACTGGCAAATTTGCGTTTCGAAAACTCAAACGCTACGCCGGATGTAGGTCATATGACAGACTTATGCGTAAGCAAAGGACAACGCACCTGCGTAAAATCTGTGCACCAGTCAAGGAATCTGATATCAGCACTTGATCCTAATATACCGACGAAGCTACTTACCCTGCATAGGCAGGGATCTCACGGGCTACCGTCACCTGCAATATACCAGGGATGTTAATCAACCCAAGTTCGATAGCGAAACGTGGCTGACCCAGTACCCGCGCATGATTCCTTTTCGAAGACCCCAATCCGACCACATCTCGCTCACGACAGCACGCAGACGTTTGTCCGTCGCCGACCCGTACTGCCCCTGCATGCGAACTTTAAACATCTCAACTACCGGTGGATAAGCAGTCTGTTGTGGACAGAAAAGTCAACTGCGAACCTGGGCTGGCAAGTATAGCGTTTGCAGCACCGGCCATAGCTCCTGCTGCAGCAATCTCTTTGAGGGATAGCTGTGGAAACGGGGAAATAATTCGCTTCGAAACCCCGTACGCTGCAAAGAGAAGGGAGTTGACTCCCGCTATCCCCACCAGAGGGCTCGCCATGCCTAGCGCATAGTCAGTAGCCGCAGATTAATAGTCGGGCTCCGGAAGATGACCTTTGTACAGGGCGAAGAAGCCCTCCTTCCTCACCGTCTGCGCAAGAATATCCATCGGGCCTCTCTGAGAGAGGGTTCAGAACTTGAGGCCAGAGCGAAGCTCATGCACTACAGAAGCCCAAGAGACTTACGAACATTCCCTCTATACGTAACTATATGAGATTACATCCTCCGGCGGCGTAGACAAGCAGGGGGACTGAACTGGGGGCGATTTGAGCTCGAGTCTTAACGGTGTCCAATGGTTGACCGACGAGAACTTGAGCTGCTCCACCAACACTGCCGGCGAGCAGCTCATTCAGAGTTGTAAGATCCATTGTCGCAGCAAGGTAAAAGGAAGGAAGTAACGAGCTCAGACAGGGATTGGATTGGCAGAATCTCAAGCCAGACCTTACATACGGTTCGATAACCTCAATGGGGTAATTCGCCACCATTGCGACAAATCGCGACCAAAATTGCCTCCAAGCCTAATTCTTTTAAGCATTAAGCCACTTGGTTCATAGTGGACCCAATTATCAAAACCAGAATGCCTTCACCTGGAAAGCGACCATCCTCAAATTGGTTGGCTTTGCAGAAAGTATGTCGACTCTATCATGGTTCTCGATTCATACCCATAGCTTTCATTCCCCAGACACTTCCGGACACTAAAACTGGAGGGAGCAGTAAACCTGCGCGCAAGAAACGCAAGGTGGAACATAGACATGAATCTCTGTCGTCTAATGAAGATCGTCAGACATCCGTCGACACCTCATTTGTCCGTGGACCGGAGCCTGGAGATGTGAGGTCGATACCCGACGAGACGAAGAATGGGGAATCCATAGCTGCATTACGCACCATGATATTAGGCGAGCTTCAGTATTCACTCCCCCAACAACAGTGAGCCGACCCAGCTCATGTTACCTGCAGATCTCTGATCGTCTTGTTCACATCATAGGCCGGGGAAGTACCTTGCGCTTGACTGCGAAATGGTTGGTGTTGGGCCGGAAGGAAAGGAATCGTCCCTCGCACGCGTTAGTTTGGTGAATTATTACGGGGCCGTCCAGTTGGATGTTTTCGTACGGCAGCGAGAGCGTGTTACCGACTACCGTACCCAGTTCAGTGGAGTCAGGGCTAGTGACATGGGCAAAGGTTCGTCCCGTCGCCCAACATTAAGATGGCAATTATTTTAATGATTATGGATTGGTTCCGCTGATCTCCTTCAATAGCAAAACAATTTGGTGAAGTGCAAGCGCAGGTTGCCGAATTGCTGAAGGATCGAATACTGGTGGGGCATGCGGTGCATAATGATATGAAAGTATGTTCAAGGAGTCGAAATCCTTCATTCTCATCTGGTGTGCGTCGCCATACTCAGCTGTCTATTAGGCCTTGCTCTTGTCACATCCGCATCATCAGACTCGCGACACTCAGATTTACGCGTTCAAGCACAAAGTTACACGCAGCAAACGTGCTGCCCTGCGGCATCTTGTTCAGCAAGAACTTGGACTTACCATTCAATCAGGGGAGCACTCTAGCGTATGTATCACCCCAATCCATTAGTTGGAATTTCTCATGCTTTGATTAGGTGACAGATGCAAGGGCAACAATGGCCCTCTACCGCATACACCGCAAAGAATGGGAGAGGGGTCAGAAGCCACACTTAGTCGCCCAACCTGTTCCCAGCCCCGCCACCGGAAACAAGAGAAAGAGAATAAATGCTGGAACTGATTCCTTACAACTGTCCGAGTTGAATGAGGAAAGCACTCTCTTGACCTATCCGGGTGGTGGAAGGAAGGGTGTTAGTTCAGGGTTGTCGACGGTAGTTAAGCGACGAGACTCGGGCATCAAGAAAACTAAATGGTGGGTTCAGCTCGATGGCAGTTCTAAAGGTCATATGCGGATGGCGGCTGGAAGTTGAAGTAGGCAGGTGTAGTATATTGGGCGGAGATTAGACTGCCTCATCCGGTCAAGTCGAACGGGTTCATCAATTGCTTTTTTGCCACGCATTTCGTAGTCATTGGCTATCGTATAATAAATTTTGATATTGATAGCGCTCTTGCAACTCAATAGCAATCGCAATTCACCATGGTTGTGTGTCAGAGTGACAGCCTGAAGACATGGATCCTTTCAAGCTCGAGCCCATACTTGAAAGCGCCGACGAACAATTATATCCGCATCTTGAGGATGGTTGGCGCCTCAGGTGGCAGATTCTAAAGGCATTCGTAGATCATGGCGAAATCCGGGCCCACAGGAGACAAGCTACTTGGAACATTTCAAAGCGACACCACATTGATATCACACAAGGCTATAACCAGGTTCTCAGGAACTGCGATGAGATCCGATCTCTTATGATTCTGACGGCCCGTAGATGTGAGATCGCAAATACGACGAGGAGCAGCAATAGACTGAACATACGAAGAATGGTCAGCGACCGTTACATACCTGGAACCTCATCATCATAAACCACTTGTGCGGGACATCTGGCCCCGAGGTGCATCATACATTAACACCTGGGCATGTATGAAATATGATATCAGAATTACTTGCCTCTTTTCTTCCCCCTACGTGGTTGTTGTCAGCAATCATGGATGAGAAGAGCAGAGGAAATGTACACACATCTTCGATCCAGCTTAACTGCGCCTTCAGTTCCGTGAGTCCAAAAAGAAGCACAACCTGATAATCTTGGCCAAAATAAACATTATTTTTCCTGGTCTTGGCCACCTTAGCTACACCAGAAGTGTCCCCTTGAATATGACAAAGCGTGAGGTATGTGTCTGATTCGATACATTTAGAAAAATCATCTTAAACATGCAAAACACATCATACCGGGTTCAACATCGGTCCACCGTGGATTCTTGAATTCACCTTTGTAACATAGGATCTTACAAGATATGCTATCAAGTGAAGATGCTTTGTTGCGACATTGAGTAAAATGGGAGCTGAACTCCTTCTCCTCTGAAACACACGTACCCTGACAAATTAAAATCAAAACAACATATTCGACTCAGTGTAGCAGTGTTTAGTCAACGAAACCCTTGCCTTCGTCAAAATTGGACAGAAACCATTAGGTATCACCTCTTCTCCGTCACAATCAATAAACATTGAGGCTGATCTATTGGCATGTTCTGGGTCTGCAGGATCAAAATGTTTCAAAGTTCGGGTCCCATAAGTAAAACGCGCCACTCGGATGGAAACGAAGTGGTCCAAGTAAAATGACATAGTGCCTTCAGCAACCGCTTTATTACTGCAAAATGAATAAAGAATGAGCACACAGCAGAAGATCACATGAAAATGCTATTTACGTATGAGAATCAGGTCTTGAAAAATCCAAAGACAGAGATTTTGAGATATCACTCAATTGAGAGAATAGCCAAGGGCTAGCAGCATATCCTCCAACAAGAAATATTGTCTAAGAGTATTTAAGTCATGAGATGGGTAGCAGCTTAGCTCGACTCACGGAGACCGGAATGTAGGCCGCGTAGAGCTGCTTGTGAATAGCATCTTTGATGCCAGTGATCGACGGCTCAAATAATAATGCAACTTCGTGGCTGAAATGAGATTAACCCTAACCGCAATGCCACCATGTCATATGGAGACGCACCCAGAAAGAGTCAGCTGTCCATTTCGTATACCATGCTTCAGATCTTTGTCGCGCATGGAGCCGAATCAAATGTATGAAGATTCATGGGGCCCTTGGAAGGTGGGTTTGGCCGATTTATCGAAGCATTTGAACATCTCTTCGACATCACCGTCAGTACAATATCTTGAACCGGTCAACTTTTCTAACTCTCAACGATTTCAAAGTCAGGTCGAAATGAATGAATCGAATCTTACCCTTGAGAAAGTCTTTAGCTCGGAAGCTGACTATAGCAGAACCCTGATAGATACCTATACACCGATGAGCTTCTGCAGTTATGGCGGGAATAAAAGGCTCACATTCAGGCGGTGCTATCTCCTCCACGGTCAAGGTGTTCCCGCATCTAACCACATAGGTACTTATGTCAACTGTACCACCTCCCGCATCCACAATCATGACAGTCTTCTCAACCGGCCCATTCTGACACATCTGCACAGTCAGTCATTGAACAGGTAACTCACTCCGTACCAACCTTCATAATGTCCCTAGCCAGACCACTGGTGATACAGTAATGCACACTAGCCTCGCCTTCAGTGACAAACTGGATACGGACGCGGCCTGCAGGAGTGTCCGGTATCAATCCTGCTTTAATAGCAGCACGACGCATCTTCTCCTGCTGTGTACCACCCCATCCATTAGGATGACTGAACACAAAATCTATATGCTCCTTAACGGAAGCCCAAAGAAGTTCGTCATTGGCATGGGTTTCAGTAACATATGACCTTGTGCAATCAAACAGATATTTCATAAAGTCCGCTAAAACATCCACGATTGTTTTGCGAAGCGGAAGTGGAGCCATCCGGCTATAGCTTTCATTTGGAGACTTGGGTGCATTGACTTCCGCCAGGGGTCGAAGATGAAGTTTAAACCTACCCACAAACAACATCTCAGCACCGAATTTAGTGACTTCACAGCAGGCCGAGAGTTTCTCACCATTCCACCTTCTTCCAGCATTGGTCTTCGGCCTGTGCCAGAACTTGCGGGAGCAGAGCCTGTGAGCCCACCGCGCGCACCATCCCCTTCTTGTCATAATAGATAATCGAAGGTATCTTGGAATCGCCCGCCGTAGCTTCTTGACCAGGGAACCTGGGGATATATATGTTTCAAAGGCGATATCTCAATCAGAATACACATACCTCCGCACCGCCATAATGACTGGCTTTTCCCCTGGGTCCAAAATACTGTAACATACTCCGCTGTATGTAGTCCCAATGTCGAACCCCACTACGAGTCGACGACAATTGCCAGAGTACGGTTTTCTCTGCTCCATAAGTAATTTTGAGAGTAACAAGAAGCACGGCGGTGGCTTTAATACTGTTGAAGTGTTGAAGTTGTAGGCGAGCCGTGACGCGCCAGTCACACAGTTCTGAGGTGACCACTCGCTCAGGTTTGGTCCAAAATCTGCGCGCACTTCCCAGCTCAACGATCCACAGGGAACAGTACGCATCGGGATCCCTGAGTAAGATGATCTACCTACCTACCTACCAGTAATTCAATAGGGTGCTGAAGAAACACATGATAGTTGCTGTATTGACTAAGAAATCTCCACTTACCAACTTGAACATGGCGCAGGGACATCATTGGCCAAGCTGGGTCAGCAATCCCACCGGAAGAACAGTGCTTTCAACTCACGACCACCCCGAAGAAATGGATAGAGGGGTAACAGACCTTTGGAGCGAGAATGCTGGATTAACCGACGCAGAGATGGAAGAAGTAGACGATGATCTCACACATCCAGGACCAGACACCGAATCGACAGCATCGATGGAAGACCGAATGGCTCAGCAATTATACCAAATTGATTTCCTTAAAGATGTTGTCACGTCGAGAGACCAGACTATTCGGGATCTGGAGGGAAGATTGCAAGCCTACAAGCAGCATTTTTTGCGTGTACAAGCGCAGAGTGCAATCGACGAACAGCAGAAAATGATGTTGGCCAGTCTTCGACGTCAAGTGCACGCCCTGGAGATCGACCGCGACAAGGCTCTTGCGATGTCAAAAACACGATTGGAGGAATTGCGCGCAGTCAACGTGTATTTGACTAAGGCAGATGCGGTCTCCGAGGCAGATGTTATCAGGATGGTAGAAAGACTCAATTTCGAGATCTTTCAAACGGCATGCGCCATGGCCGAAGCATTCGCAGAGCAAATACAACCTGTCGATGACAAGAATGCTACCATATCAGGGGTTGATGCCGCCGACAAGAGACTTTGCGAGCGGGCAGGGAGTGCGATTGGACCCATGATGATCTCCCTATTGAAGCGGATGGCGAGAAAACAAAATCCAATTGGTTTGCAGATTGCATTCCAAGCTGTCATCACCGTTGTCGCTACTAGAAACTTAGCCCTGTGGTTGTTTGGACATGGCGATGTTGAAACAGTGTTCTGTAAGGTATCAACTGAAGTCGAAAAAGGAGGTCAGTATACTGGTGGCTCTGAGGCTGGATTGAAACTAACTCATACCGTTCGTAAGAGGACCAGGCGCTATCGGGACGGTGGCGGGCCATTACAAGTCATTATACACAACGCCTCTATCCCGTGGACACAGATCGAGTTACGTCTCAGCTTATCCGCCTATCACTAGACATTTTGCGTATCTCCGGGGTATCTGAGAGAGCGCTCTCGAATGTCAAGGAGACGTATGGACCAAGGATGCGAAGAATCTTTGATCTAGTAGTCTCGGTGCGCAAGACCATCGGAGAGGAGATCACCACCTGCACGTTTCAGCCCATAGTGGCGACTAGAGGGCTGGGATTCTCCCCAGACACGATGATCGACGAATTTTCTCCCAATGACTATAGGATCCAACGAGTTTTGTGTCCGAGTGGGATTGGACTGGAACGTCGTGAAAAAATAAACCATATCGTAGGAGACCCGACGGAGAACCGTAGAACGATCTTGTTGAAATCTAAGGTGGTGACAGATAGTATCGTCAACGAGTTGGAGTAATTGAGAGGTACCACTTGTCTCTTCTGGATGCTTGATTGCTTGCTGAAGTTTAATTGCCATCATATAGATCAGAACTTGACGCATAGAAAGTCGACAAAGGGAAGGTGGAGGAGGGGAGATAAATGTTACACTTATCCATTTATTGCTAAGCATAGTCTCCGAGCTACCAGTATGCGCAAGGCAAAGGATTTACTCTTCAGTTTGCGTTTCTCCAGCCAAAGAGAGTCATCACATGTCGAAATCGTTGAAGTCAACCAGGCTTATGGTGTACTCAGCGCAGAGAATAGCTCCTGCAGAAAGTGCTGACAAAGATTCAGTCTGGTTTGACCGTAAGCCTGAGGGCGGAGAGCTCGTATTTGACGGGAAGCTGCTACAGGCTGCTGGCATCGATCCGCAACGACGCCCGCGGCGCGAGAATTGAGTCGCGCGCGCTTTTGAACCGTGAGACCAGTACTACTGTACTGTCAGATACTTCAGCTTCACCAAGCTTCCAGAAATAGCCGCCATGATCAAAACATGTCTGTCTATTCTCGAGCCATGATGCATGATCTTGGTATAAAGCCCGCAAAGATGTAAAGGTAGTACAAGGGCTGGCCATTCCTTTGAACGTGAGGGAGCTGTTTCTGAAGAATGTTCAACAGGACCAGAGAGGATGAGACTGGGCCGTCCCGTTGGTAGGCATAATACAAATCCATGTCTGAAGAAGAGTCAAGGACCCCGGCGGTGCGAAATATATTGCGTTACCTTGAAACAGTAGTATCCTTCGACGCTGATCTGTTATCTAATGATGGAACGATGACCGCAAGTTCAGACCGAAGGATCAAAGTCACCAAGTGGGGTCATGTTCAATTCCCACTGCGTCAGCCAGGCACGCACACGGCACTAGAGCATCTCGAGTACCTAAGTATAAACACTCACTACTACTATAAGCAGACAACGGCCGTGGCGATGCCATCTGATACTTGAATGCGGGCCATGTGGTATCCCATTCATGTTATAGCAAGCTTACTATACCGTCTGGTCGTTTCAACACTTGTTTCGGAATGTAGCATACGCCAAGGTTTCCGAACCGTTTATTACTAGACATTGTTCAGTCGTTAGTCCCGCATCCCCCCACTGTAACACATTATTCGCGAGTCTCTGATAGCAATCACTCACAGGTGCACTGATCCGCCCCCATCATCTAGTAATGCCCGCAGTTCCTTTTAACTCCCTCATAGTCGTCACTGGTATCTCAGGCTATATTGGGAGTCACGTCGGTCTCGCTGCTCTCACAGCTGGGCACCACGTCCGAGGGACAGTGCGCTCGCTCGCTCGCGCCGAAGAGGTGAAAGCTGCTTACGCGAAGCAGGGCGCGGACATCTCTCGCCTCGAATTCGCGCTCGTCGATGATTTGACAAGTGAGGTACAGCTTTCCGCCGCATTCAAGGGCGCTGCGGGCATTGCAAACCTTGCAATTCCGGGATCGCTGACTGCGGACTCGAACATAGAGCCGCAGCAAGTCATCGACGCAGCCATTGCTCTGCTGCGTGTCGCAGCGCAAGAGCCGTCTATTCAACGAGTAGTTTTCACATCGAGCTCGACCGCGGCATTTGCACGCCCAGGCTTCATCGATCGGCCACTGAATGGGAGCGATTGGAATGAGGAGGCACAGCGGCGATATGAGGAAGCTGACGAGGAGACTAAGAAAATCCCGTTCAAGTGGGCCGCAATCAAGTATCATTATTCCAAGTATGCCTCCGAGAAAGCAGCGTGGAAGTGGATCGCCGAACATAAGGTATGTGTATGTCGCTGATTCCCAGAACGTCGTTCTGATCTGCACGGTGTGCGAAAATTTTGGTATGCGGGTCCGATAGCCAACATTTGACTTCGTGTCCCTAATTCCAAACAACAATTTTGGTCCCCTTCTTTTGGGTGACGTGCACTCTTCAGCACTCTGGCTGTACTCCCTGATGAAAAATGAGACGTCCATCTTCAAAATTCTCTTTCCGCGTAAGTCCCTCGTTCCTGCCGTCTTTACCAGTTTTGAGGACTACGTTAACATCAATAACTCTACCGCAGAATGGTTCATCGACACGCGAGATACCGGTCGCCTGCATGTTCTCGCACTTACTACGCCTTCTGTGGGCGGCAAACGCTTTTGGGCTGTGGCGTCTCCGTATGGGTGGAATCAAGTACTTACGATATTGCGGAGGACATACCCAGAGAGTACTTTCCCGGAAAATCTCCCAGAGGAGAACGGGGGCGTTGATACGCAGGAGATCGACAATAGTATTGCGACAGAGCTGCTTGGTGGGTGGATTGGGCTCGAGAAGTCCATTATAGACACAACAAAGACATTTCCGCAGTAATTTATGAGTCATTGAAAGTATGAGAATTCGGAGAATGTAAGCATTACGAGATAACAAGCTTATTATTACCGGTGTGAGAATTAGCTTACTTGTTGTATAACCAAGAAACGCATCGCCCATAAGCTTCAGCATACTGATCAGCGAGCTGGCGCCTCTTCGATCCGCGATTGAATATTAACTACGTGCTTTGATCCAAGGACCAGAGATGGATCGCGGGATAGACTCACATGAGTTTGAACTCTCTACCCCCTTTAAAACGTTTGACACAAATGCGTCGACAAAGTACTTGCGGTGGTAGGGTTCAGAAAATGAAGTTCGGCTTACGCCACCGGGTGCGCCCAACAATCGTGACATCCACGGAATGAACCACGGTGGAAGGAAGACATAGAATGTTTTTGAACGCATATTTTGAGAATTTCAGCGCACTCTTGGGCGAACTAACCATACACGTACTGAGATGCGTGATGCTGGCCAAGTAGACGGAGGCCAACGCAGCTGGGATACGCTCAAGCTCGTGTGTTTAGTTGAACGCGTCTCCGGAAACAGTAGCACGTGATCGCATTTGGCTCAGTTTCTGTCATGGTCTCGTTTTTCTGTGCATCTGTGTCTTATTCATTCAAGTCTAGTCTTGCTTGCTACTCACTAGCTTTGCGTTGCGTTGACGAGCATTTTGAACGATTTCAGCAGAAGTCATGTTGCCACGCGAAAGCTAACCAAGGTGTCTGACGTATTACAAGCTTTCAACGCCATGGCAGGCACACCTCGGTTGGTAAGAACCGCGTGCGCGTGGTCTAAATACTCAGAGGCTGTAGTAGCGAAGGGCGAATGAACTGCGTTCGAATGATACGACCATGGCACACAGGCAGGGAAGGAGGCTCATACAGTAGCGCGACTTAAAACAGCTGTGCGCAGGTATAAAAAGCTCTACTTCTTTCATATGCGCACCGTTTCCATGTCTAAGATTGTTATTTGCAGCCACGGTCTCTTTCTCTTGGTGGCTTCGGATACGACAGAGACCCCTGTTATTGTAACCCCTGCCTCGGCAGAGCTTCGACTAGCGGTCCTTCGATCTCGATGCTGAACCCCCCTGTCAACTCTTTACTGCTTCAATCCTCAGCCATGGACGGTAAGCCAAGTTACTCTGCTCGACACTGCATATAGCTACTATCTTCTACAGACTACAAGATAGCGGTGGGGGATCTATACAATGCTGTATATAAGGAGCCTGGTGCCTTGATACGGTCAGGGAATGTCGAAGTTGACAACTATGGCCACACCGACATCTCCCACCCCCTGTATGTCACCGAATTTACCGGATCACCGAAACATTGTGCCCTTTTTGAAGCCGTTTTCAATGTCTGACGGCGCTGAACTCATACGTTCTTCAACTAGCGATCGAGACTAACGTTCCCTTCCTCTATTTACTCCTGGCTTTGGACTATCAAACGTGAGCGGTAAGGACCTTCAGTCCATCTGTTCAGCCCTTTGGCTAAATAGCTTCTGTGTATTCTGTGTGCCTCAAGAAAGCTGCACTGGAGGCCCTGGATAGCGTTGCAAGGACTAAACCTAGTGCTCTGGCGCAGTCACCAAATGTCGAGGTCGAGCACGTTGATGGCGAGACTTACTTCTGTTCGTACAGTTGCCTCGATCTTTGATGCAATTCCACGTTTTTATGGCGATTGTGTTTCGATTTTGGACTCTATTTGCTCATTCGACAGAAGTACATCGATGCGTGGGACTCCATGATCAAAACGTTTGAGCGCGGCGCGATCCATGTTCATAGTACAGCTTGTGTCGTTATTGGACATCCAAGAATAGGTTAGTATCGTCTCGAGTCGCCTTTTCCTGAAAGATGATGGCGTCGAAGGGAAGCCACTGTTCTTGATCTACTTGCTTGTAGAACGTACCTAGACTGGCCTGCCAGTGGCTCTCCAAACATCTGATTCTTTTTACTTCGTCATTGATGGGCATGGGGTCTCACATGCAAGGTCAAGCCATGATAAAAATTGACTCGGATCCCATTCCAACATCTGGTGTCTATCCAATCCAAATGACAAAACATTGACACGTGCCCTCGCCTTTCGCAGGTGCATCACAGCGGCGCGAGTGATCTAGGCTACTGCACCTCACAGAGATCGCTGGAAGGATTGGGCAAAGTACGCTCATATGGATTAAGGACGGTCAAGTCATTCAATAAGCCATCATTTGTTCCTGATGCTACTGAGGTTATCGCAGAGCTGCGCAAAGCCTTGAATGAGTAGGCGCCTTCCACAAACTCTCGCAGTATGTCGGTTTATGCAGCATTGCGGGTGACCTACTGGAAGGTTATATGGACGCGTCTTTGAAGAGCGGACGAGAGTCTCAAGCTTCCAATTGGTTTACCCAATCTCAGGCTACTGTAGTGGGTGCCAGTGGGTAACGGCTGGCCCTCAGGACGTTTTCACAGTTGCTGCAGATCTCACATCCGCCCAGGTTTCGTTTTACTTTTTGCCCGGCGACAGAGACGTATCTCGGTATTGGTGCTGTTTTTTGCACCGAAGATCGTGTGTTCGACCGACCCTTAGTCGGACACATTCATCTGTTCAGTGGGGACTGGAGAAGCTAGACAGCGAGTTGGCCATCGAGCATGAACGCCTGAACAAGGAATGGTGTCTCATATCTGGCCGCGAAAGCCGGAACGGGGGATATGCGGTTGCTCAGGGCCAACGAGGGACTCGTTGTCGGGCTTGTGGGCGACGATCACGATTGGATACTGAGTCGGTCCCGCTGCCTTTAAGATGTTGGATGCCATGTATAAATCTTATGGTAACACTTTCGTCGCGCGAGTCACTACACTATGATCATGCACTTATCAAGACCTCTTATCAGGGTCTCCGCTGGATAGAGATGAGTGCAAAACGTTGGAGTTGTATTGAACGACTATGATCGTTTTTTTCTTCTTTTTGTTTGTATTATTAGTGAGATGGGCAATGTCAAGAGGAGGCTCGTCAAGTGTCGTTAGCATCTTGGAGGTGCATTGGCTGATCTGTTTCCAGATCTTGACTACCAGGTCCTTTGGTCTGGGAGCAGGTAGACTGGATCAGAGCGTCCCCACTCATGATCATGGCCGCCCCGTTTCGCTTGGAGGTCCAGCAACTTGACGAGCTTCCGTTCGTCATGTCGGAGAACAGCATTTCTTTCTTTGCCCCCTCGTATGCGACTGTCACCAGCGGGAGTATCATGTCCGCCTGTTCCGATGCTTTTCAGCCGCTCTCATTCCGAAACTGATCCCCCAAGTTTGCGAGCTTGTCGCCGGCCCTCGAATGGCTTGCCCACCGGATAGTTCGACTTCTGTCGCGATGGAGGGTCTTTATCCCCAGCGGCCACTGATGCAATAGTGCTTAGGTTGAGCATCCTGCTGTTGCTCGGGATTACGCTAATGCGCGATGTCTCAGTCTCGTTTCTTCTGTGGACAGGCGCATCCATATTACTGATTCCTTGTTGTATTGTACATCAGATGAGCTACATATTTAGGTCATCCCTCGGCGGTATTGGAAACTGCTGAGAGTCATCGCCTCCATAGAGACATCACAAATCGACATGCGAGTGTTTAGTCCCTGAGCGCTATCATTACTTGATCAGCTCCGCGTCGTCGTCGTACACAATTGTTGCTGGTCCTCTGAAAATTGATTGAGCAAGCAAGGAAGAAGGGGAAAAGAAGGTATATTACCGCTTTTCTATGCCCTATAAAATGCGGGAGGTTGTTAGTGAAGCTGCTGCGGCATGTCGATGGACTGGACTCACATTCTCGATCCAGCTAATCTGGGCCTTTAATTCTGTGAGACCACATAGAAGGACAACTTTGAAGACTTGGGCGTAGTAGGGCCCCTTTGGACCACGACGGCGAGTATGCGTTACCTGGGATGTATCCGCACACACCGTGCATAGCGTGGAGAACACCTCTGTTCGACTCCAGTTAATAGCTGGGAAAGCCCGGATACTTGTAATACTTGCCAGGCTCAGTGTCCATCCACTGAGGCTTCTTGGATCTGCCTCTGTAGGCCATGATTTCGCAGAAGATCCTGTTTAGTGCATGCGGCTCTTCCACCTCTTTCACGTAGGATTCTTCCATCTCTTGATCCTGCTGCACACGGGTACCCTGGAGATGGGATACCACATGAATCAGATATTGGGAAGTAGATGTCTATGATGCTGATAGGTTGCAATATAGGGCTTACTTTGGACAGAATGACCGAGTAGTGGTCAGACAGGGCCAAATGTCCAGATGGGCGAGTGGTCACTTTTGCACGTCGTTTATAGTGCTCGGGATCTGTCTCGTCGTAGTGCGCAGAACATTCAATGCCGTACGTGAGCCTTGTCATTCGGACGGCCACCCAATTGTTCAGATAATATGAGATGGCACCCTCGGCGACGGCCTTGTTGCTGTGGAATCAATGTGAACTGGATCCGCTGAGTCAGTCAGGGAACGCAAAAACGCACGTGTGTCTATCTGGACGGGATAGGTTTAATCCCAGCGTTTGCAGCGATAAATTAAGCTGTGAGAACAGCCAGGGGCTAGCCGCAAATCCCCCAACGAGGAATACCGTCTGAATGAAGAGATCGTCAGACAGGAATAAGTATAATCACACGATAAACGTACCCTAAGAGGGGTGGACGATGGAGCCTCCTGGCGCTGTTTTTGAACAGCGTCTATGATAGCTTCGATTGATGGCTGGAAGAAGGACGCGACTTCGGATCTGACACCGTTTCAGTAGGCGTTCGCGACGACTACGACAAGGCCCACCCTGCAAGTGTCATCTGCCCTCGGCGAATTTTGACGGCAGGATCGCTACTAGAAGAGCTCCCGAACTTGATGAAGGACGGCTCGTGCGCATTTTTGAAGATCGGCTTTGCAGATTTCTCAAAGTTCTCAAGCATCGATTGGATGTCTTCCTCATTGCCGAACGGCGAGCTTTTCAATCTGTCTATATAACCGGAGTCAAGCTTTCACAATAAGAACGTGTATGAGAACAAATTACCCTGCAAGAACCGGTCTGCTCTAACATTTACTGACATTGATCCTTGGACGATGCCTGGTAGACGATCAGTATTAGGGAACATCCAAAATTAATGCTTGAAGATACTCACAGTCGGGGACTGCCACTTCTTCAACAGATAGAGGAGACATGTCTTCAAACTTGTAGGTACTGAGATCCACAGTCCCACCGCCAGCGTCAACAACTATGACGCTATGTCCTTGCTAAACGAGAACGTCGGCCGCTGTTCTGTATGAAGATACGATGACTCACCTCGACGGCCTCCGTTACGAGACCACTTTGTACGCAGTAGTGAAGGCTGGCTTCGCCCTCTGTGACAAAGTGGATACGGCCATGATCTTCCTTGGTGTCAGGAATTAGGCCGGCCTGGATTGCTGCAGATCGCATCTTCGTTTGCTGATTTCCTTCCCAACCGTTTGGGTGGCTGAGCACAAAGTCGATCCGGTCTTCCAAAGAAGCCCACAGACGCTGTCCGTTCGCATGCGTTTCCGTAATGAACTTCCGTGCACAGTTATACAGGTACGCAAGAAAGTCAGCGAAGACATCGACAACCGTCTTCCCTTCAGGGAGAGGCTTCAATTTCTTCAAAATGTCGTCCCTAGTCTCCAAAGCTCGAGGACGAAGGTGTAATTTGAACCTGGTGGACGGTCAAGTTTCAGGCGGATGTTGTGGAGCGGTCGAAAGTCACGCACCATTCTACATAATTCCACCCCTCGAGCACAGCATTCAATGACATGTGCGATAAGGCTGCTTCAGCGCCCACAGCGCGCACTGTCCCGTCCTGGTTGTAGTACAGGATAGACGGAATTTTCGAATCACCCGCCGCATTTTCCTGACCCGGGAATCTGCAGCGGCGGTCAGCGCATAATGCTTTCGTAGAAGTCGGGCTGAATACGGCGACGTACCGTGTTACGCCCTGGATCCTAGGGACCTCCCCGGGGTCGAGAAGGGCATACGCGATACCGCTATATGTAGTACCCACGTCGAGCGCAATGACCAATTTGCGGGAAGCACCTTTGTACGGCTGAAGTGAGGGCATAGCAAGCGACAGACAAATTGGATTGGCAGGGAGGAGGAAGAGGAGGAAGAAATCTCCTGAAGCCAGCCTGTCTTTGAACTCGCAGAATCTGCTCGATTCCTGCCAAGGAGTGATCAACTCCTGTCGTTATAATCAGCCTATCTGTCCCGATCAGTGCTGGTGTATTTCCTTCTCCTCGGTTTTAAATTGACATACCGAGGGCCGTAACCCAACTGCAAAGGTTTATTCCTCCAAATTACTAAGAATTGCCACTGTGTGAAGGGAATAGCACTGCGGGATCAGCAGTCACGACAAGATTCCAAGAAACACATGCAGAACACCCTATCGCGAGATGATCTCACCCCTAGAGGCATGTGAATCGCAGCGTACCCCTTACCCACAAATAGAATGAGGGGGGGGGATTCTTGTGAGCGACCTCGCGTTGCTGCAGACTTCTTGAACTCGAGAAAACTAGCATTTATGCCCGGTTACTTCGCTTTCCGCATGATGATCGAATCTCTCTTAGCTATGACCGGCTTGCGTGGGCGGTCTGATGATGTCGCTCTGCTGAACGGATATGGACCCGGGCGTACGGATTCGAGACTTGATATGGCGACTCAAATCGGAGATCTGGAAGCAAAATTGCGAGAGAAGAAACATGAAGTGCAAGAGGTCAAGAAGAAGGCGGAGGAAGAGCTGCGGGAGACGAGACGTGAAGCTCAGCAGTTGCGGTCAGCAGCAGAAGACACGAGTCATAAGCACGAGACGCAGATTAATCAGTGGCAAAAATTGTCATCGAAGATGAAGGAGCAATTACATGGAGTAAAAAAAGATAATTGCCAACTGAAAGAACAAGTAAACTCGATGAAGGGGGAGCTTCACAGTGCTCAGCAGGTATCAGAGGAGCGACTTCGCGCATTGACCGCTCTTGAAAAAGTACACGCTAGTGCTAACGCTCTATTGGAAGTCAGAACATCAGAGCTACAAGACGCGCAGAAGTATTTGTCGAAGACAGACAACTTATCGGACGCGGACGTCCTTCGGATGTTTGAAAACCTCAACTCGCAGATTTTCCAGGTCGCCGCGCAGATAGCAGACTCTGTGCTTTATCAAGATCTAGCGAGGTTTCCGACATCACCGAGCATTTTGAGCGGAGTGAAGGATTTCACGGGGCCAAGCATGGCCAATATTCTTCAAACGCTGTCGCACTCCATCGATCCCTTCTATGTCCAATTAGCGCTGCAGGCATGTATGGTCACTTACACTAAGATGATCATCGAAACTTGGAACTTCCGTCACCATGATGACAACGGGCTGCTAGCAGAGATATATTTGCGCATGAGAAAACAAGGTCAGTGATGGGGAAAGGGACGACACAACCACCACTCACATTCCTCACGCAGAGAGCCAAACAGTGTCGGGAAGATGGCGCTCGCTCGCTCGACATTATCTTCGGAAAGCAAGGGTCGGAGATGAAGAGCTCGCCACCTTTCTGCTACACTACCTCCTAGGACACCTCTTGGATATACTCGCTCTATCCCACGTGCTAGGAAGTACTCAAGAGCTATACGACTACATCTCCTTACGCTACGGGGGTCCACTGCGGTCCGTCATTGAAGACAGTCTTAAACTCCATGATGCAATCGGCGAAGAGGTGGTAGCTTCAAATTTTGAGCCACTCGCAGTGGTTTGTGGGTCTGAGTTCCGTGAGGAGTGCATGAAAGATGAGTATTCCAGGATTCCAAACGAAATCGCCAGACGAGAAGCCGTCCTCTGCACCACGGCTGTGGGTCTTCGACGGGCAACAAAAGGTAGCCACGGCGATGATTCAATACATGAAACTGTATTGCTCAAGCCCGTAGTCGTGTTGGAGAGTATCAGACGAGAAGTCTAAGCTTGAAGCAAGGTAAGGATTTAGGCAACTGTGATTTTGCCGAGCGCGAATACTGAGTCATAATTGCATGCATTGCATCCCCGTCACAGGTAAAGACTATACATGGGAAAAGAACTATATGTGGGATCCGAAGGTGGTCAACTCGGAGGCAGCAGACGTAGTACCTTCCCACGCTCAACACTTCACTGTAATAGTGCAACCTTTAAGGAGAATTTGCGCAGAGGCAGACGCTTATATGCTCTGTTAAGCATTACGACGACATTGTCCTGAGCATATGAATTGTACCGTAGCAGACCACTGGGAGCAATGAGCTCGTATCTCTTGGCCCTTGAAATGTACTTATTCAATCATAGCACAGAGCTTTTGGCGCGGAGTGCCACCCCGAGTCACGGTCAAGACTAGCGGAGTTCCAAAATAAAAACGCGTCGGTGGCGCGAACGATGATATTCCAGCCTGCACTTCCGTGCTTGCTGAGGATGACTCAACCTCTCCGCAACTTGAGTAGCAATGTCACGATTCTTTCGCGTACCATATCTTCTGGTGTCGATTTCTCGGATTATCAACTTCGCAAAGATTTGTATGGTAGGCCGTCGCTTACATCCCCGCACCAGCCAGCCACTAAGCATCTCATTTTGTCAAGACCACATAAAGACCATCGTTCATCAACTGCGATCGGATGCCAATGTGACTTGTCCTCCCCTCGTCGTAATATATTACGCCATTCGTAACATTCTTGAGCCAACCTTGCTTAAAAATCAAATACTCGACTTGTTGACTCTCCTCGCTCATGTGAATGTGGCACGGAAACATACAATCTCAGCTACTAAAAACGTCTTGAACTGGAACACCGTTTATAAAACATGGCCCAAGGAGAATGTGCGGACGCTATCGCGCGCTGACCAGGAACTGCTGGAGGGCTTCGTCTACGAGAGTGTTGGTCTGCAGAGCACGTACAGAGACGTTGTTCATGCGTGCTTCAAGCTCGTGAGCTCACCTTTTGCTTGCTAAAAGGACTGCTGATTGTAGTGGAATGCAGGACATATACCACACTTTTGTTAGCGGAGCGTCCAATGAAGCGTGGTTAAACCTGCTCAAGATCTATTTTCCCCACCAGTTCGAAGGCTTCTGCGCCCAAGCGGTGAAGCAGGGAGCAGCGGAGATCAGTGCCTCCTGTCTCTTTCATTATGACCTCAGCGAGGAAGAGCACAAGAGCAACGATGATGTCGGCATGCAATGCGCACTGTTTGCTAGCAATGCTAGCTGCTACTTGGAAAGTCCAGCTGAGTACTGCAAGCAGCTGGGGTGAGTACCAATATTTGTGTCATGAGTCGCGCTGATCCAAACGTTTCCACAGAGTTTCTCCGGAATCCACATTTGAAGAGCTTTTCCCTCGTCCGAGCGAAGATGCCCTCCGAGTGTTAGTCTATTTGTATCTGGCGAAGGTCGAAGAGATAGTCAACACACTGGAGAGTATGTTTGGAAATAACCGAGAAAGATGATGCAACACGATGACAGTAAAGCACGCATTGGTTTATTTGTGGTGCATAATTCAATCTCTGCCTTTTTGGACAGGCCCACGAAATGATGCAACACCTCGGACAGTAATCACGATGGAAGTAAATTGAAGAATATTGCTGACTGCCGCATATATGGTCTGCAGAATACTTGCTGCAATGAGACTCCAGTCAATGATCATTGGCTCAGGGTGAAACATCTCACGGCCTGTATTGTGGTGGGTTAGTCAGTGGTACCACACACCTGGCTCAGTATCTAACATCAACCATCCCAGGTGCTTTCCCTTTCCTTGATACCATATGATCTCTGTTGATATCTTGTTCAAAGCTGTCTTCTCTTGCGCTTCCTTGTAGAGTTCCTGATATACTTCCTCATTCTCATGGATTTGGCCCCCTTTTAACACAAGATCAGTGATGAGATCTCTGTGAACTAGGATAACTATGTTGAGACCAAGATGAAAGGATGGTCTGCCAGAAGCTCAATAATATAAGGACAGCTAGAGTCCAAGATGAGCATCTAGAATATATTAAATAATAGACCATGTAGCTATATACCTAGAGTCTGAGATAAGCATCTGGAGAAGCCAGTATGCCTTGGACTCTGGAGTACAAGTCCCAGAGTAAAT